>NC_061118.1:38623240-38629376 GCF_002878395.1 Capsicum annuum | reverse complement strand
CGTTCACTTTTTATTTTTTATTTTAATTTTCCCTCTCAATTCAATTCTTTTCATTTTTTTAATTAAAATTTAAATTTGAAATATTTTTATTTTTTTGTATTAAAATTTAAATTTAAATTGAAAGTGAGTGATAGTAAATATTGAAAAAAATTAGTGAATTTCGCTTGAAAAAAATTAAACTTTTTGTGAATTTGTTAAAAATATTCAAATTTAAAAATCAAAATTTTTTTATGTTTGTATATATGAATTTATAGTTAAAAATTTAAATTAGTTGGAGAAGAATTTTAATTATTTGGAATGGATTTGATGTTTAATTTGTGAGCAAAAATAAAAACATGATTATTCAAATTTTTCTATAATTTATAAATTTTTCTTATTTAATTAAATTAATTTTAACATTTAATTCGTTATGTAACATTTTAAAAATGACTTGGAATTTAATGTAATATTTTTTTAATTTTAAATGACAGGGCAGATGTGCCAGGCATGGCAGCTGACGTGGGGGAGAGTGTGTTACACTCATCAAAAAAGAGTTTAAAATGTTGTTTTTTAGTTGGTTCAGGGGTCCAGATGACAAACATGTAAGTAGAAGTGCTCAACTTACAAAACCGACATAGTACAAGGGTCCAGAAGGTCATTTTGCCAAATTTAATTAGGGATATATTGATAAAATTACAATCAATTTTGTAGGAATAGAAAATTTATTAAGGGATGTGCCCAATCCAAATGAAATAAATAAAAAGGAAAGGACGAAGGATTTATTAAGGGTTTATTTTATAATACTAAACTAATTGAAAATCTAAACCTATCTACTACTCATACATTATATAGTCATCAAATGATAGAGGTAATATTCGAATAATATAAAAAAAAAAAAAAAAAAAAACTCTCTTGATTTCATAAGTTGGATAAGTAAATTAAAATAAATGTAATTACTCTATTCCTAATTAGTTATATTTACGAAAAACATATATTATTTCTTAATACTTGTCATTTCAAAAAATCAAATCACAATTACTTTTTTTCTACCTTTATTTTAGTGATCATAAATATATAGAGAGATATCAATATAATGCAATCTTAATCAAATAAAAAGTTCAATTATTAACAAATTATGAAATTAATTATAATCTCCAATTCTTTCATTCTTTCATGATGTTAAATAGTTTACAAGTCATGTCGAATTGGCAAAAGTTAATACATTGTGAATCTATTATTACTATATTTTAATCTAACTCATTGTAGAAACTCAAAAACTTGAGGTTATGCTTCCATCACAATCTATTTTCTCAGCTTCTATTAAAATCGAACTTTTTCATCGTTCCATTGATCTGCCAGTTACCTAACATGGTGGGAACTTGTAATGACACGACTTGAAAAACCATGACTAGAATAACAAAAAAAAAAAATATTTAGTAAAAAAAAATTGGAATCTTTTTTGGGAAAGTGAAGGGGTGAATTATTGTTAAATGGACAAAACAAAAATAGTAAATAGGGTTTATACAACAAACAAAAAAATATGTGGAGTTTAATATCAACCATTAGTAACTAATATTTATCTTATGGTTTAAGCTTTTTGAGTTAAAAAATCTTAAAACCGTAATAATTTTCTAGGCCAACCAATTTTTTTACCCAAATAAAATTACTTGCAATATTTACGGCGAAACGGATCCTAAGTTTGAAAAAAAATATAGAACTATCTTTGATGCCACTTGCCAACAATATATACTTGATCTTAGGTGGATTTATGCACGTGTCATTATTTATACTTGGTTAGCCTTGTTTTGAGGATTACTTTAATGAGTGATTAATGAGATAAATAATCATCTAAGTGTTATGTATTTGTAGTGTTTAAGTTATGTTCACAATGATTTTGGAGTCAAAACACTAAGTAAAGTTCAAACGCGAAAATTAGTACTCTTAGCTTGAGTGATGTTCCTAGCTAGTTCGTCGTGTTGGATTCTATGTGGTTTTAAGCTCTAATTCGTGGTTTTTGATGTTATAGGATGTTTGGTGAGTTGATCAGGTGATAAATGGATGATATTTGGGTTCATTGGCGTGCCACGCTGCCTAGATGGTGCGATTAGGCCATGGCACGCCCTTGGCTGCATTATGGAATGCAATTTCCAGTAGCTAGCTGCGATCGGAGCGTTCCACGCTGCCTAGCCACTGTGTTAGGGACGTGGCACGGAGGCAACTCAAAAACGACAATTGTGGTCCTAGTATAAATAGGACACTTAATCGTTGTTGCGCACACCTTGGACGACCTTAGGGAATGTAAAGGTAACGTTGAATCTGTAAGCAGAATTATGGAGGCACTTACTCACTTTGGCATAGTTACAGGGTTGGAGGCAAACCTAGACAAATCTAGTTAGTTTCTAGCCGGAGTAAATACTGAAGTAAAGGACCAAATTCTAGCAAAAACTGATTTTCTTCCAAGAAATGGAACAAGTTAGATTGTCATGTATTGGTAGAGAAGATCACAAAGAGAATTACAATCACATATTCCAAAAACTTATCTTATGTTGGGAAGTTGGAGGTGATAAAATGCAGTTTTATTCTCAATTCATAGCTTTTGGGAAGCTGTTTTTATTTACCCCAAAGTGTCTGTTAAGAGTTTGTAATCTGAATTTTGTTGATTCGGCCCAGAAAATTTCGTGGTGCGATTCATGTTTGTGGTTTTCAGTGGGGTTTGTGGTGGTAGCGTAGGAGTCGGGCCGATAGACCTTTATGTTTATGGGCCTAGGACTTATTTGTATGTACGTATTATATAAGTGCAATTAGTGGGTCGATTTTGATCATTCAGAAATTACGTCTCTCCACATTGTACTCATCTCCTTTCATAGTGAAATTCCTCTGCCTTTGCCTGTGATTTTTTTCCATAAGGATTTTCACGTAAATCTATGTATTCTTATTTTCTTTCTAGCTGTGGTTTGCTTTATTTCTGCCGGATTTCCTTAAGGAAGTGGACAAAAGATGTAGAGATTACTTGTGGGGAAGTACTGATGAAGGGAGAAAGGTGACCCTGATTTTCTGGGAAAGAATATGTTATCCCAAGAAACAGGGTGGGCTGAATATTAAAGGTAGCAGGGTAGGTCAGTTAGTCTGGAAGATCTCAATGCATAAAGAGTCAATCTGGGTGAGGTAGATTCATGGACTCTATCTCAAGGATGGCATAAGTTTTTGGGCTCACAAGGCTCCCCCAGAGAGCAGTTGGTACTGGAGAAAACTAAAATGTTGTCAAAAGTCAGATGATAACATGGTATGTGCAAGGAAGATATCAGCTGACAGAGGATGGTAACTATTCCATTACCAGGAGCTATTTGCAAATTGTAGGGCAAAGAGAGAGGTTGATGATACAAGAATTACAAGCACGAAACACACTTCAAAATCAGTTCACAAGATTAAAGATCCGAGGATCCTTTTGAAGACCACACTCAGATTCAATAATACAACACAATAACGAGATATAAGGGTGAGATTTAACAGCAAGGCAGCCACCCAAACTAGATTTAGCAACAAATAATATGAATACAAGATGAAAGGCAACAAGGTGGTAACAATAACAACACCTCACAAGTTACATTAACAAGAACAAGAAACAAGAAACAACGATTACAACAAAACAAAGAATAGATAGATAGACCACATAAAGGTATAGTCTTAAGAACCCAAGAATGGACTCTTGGAACCTTAACACTACAAACAACAATAAACCTATCTCCTATGTTGACACAAGAGAAACTTTACCTCCTCTAAACACCAACGTCTCAAGCCAACATTGCAACACAAGTGATATTCACACTTGTTGCTCTCATTTCGGTGTGGTGGCTATTCCAAGCCCTACAACTAAAGGTATTTCATGTTTCAAGTCTTACATCCATGAACAACCCAAGAGAAAAAACCTAAAATATCCTATTTATATTCTATTACAAGATAAGACAAAATGACAATAATGACCTTAAAGGGAGGGGTGGCCATAGAGTGTATTTGGACTTAATGAAAATGATCAAACCGTGACCCATTAAGTGTTATCCAAAACCAGTCTTCGATGCTCCAAGCAATCTTCCACACACGACCTTGCTTGTGCTCAAAGCGAGTCTTCCTTGCATATTCTTGTGCCCTTGGGGTAACCAAGTGTTGAACCTTTAAGTGAAGCCCTCCGATTATGTCTTCAAAAATTAGGGTGGCCATAAGGTGCAGAATTGATTTGGTCATCAGTAGCTTTATCAGGATGACTGTTGACAAACTTAGACTAAACATTCAGGTAGATAATCCTGAGTGTTGTCTGCCTGAGGCACTATAGTGTTGGAGACTAGGATCCACTTGTTCGAAGAATGTTGATGGATAAAGGAAGTACGGCAGGCCATTAATCAGTGGACTGAAGTGGCAGTGCAACATAAAAGGAATTACACCGGAGGATGTTCAAGAAAGAGATACTTGCAGCATCGAGTGGAGCTATAATCTATCATACTTGGTTTCTGATTGTTTGTTACAAAAAAAAATAATAATAATAATAATTCGACAATCGAAATACAAAAAAATAATCTGAAAAGACATGCAATCAAATAGTACAACTTGTTAGTATTTCCTTCGTTTCAGAATAAGTGAATTGTTCGAGTATTTATTGGTGTTTTAAAATAAGTGAATCATTGAATTTTTTTCAAATTTACCCTTATTATTGACACCCAATTAACTTTTGAAAAGGTATTACAAGTTAATTTTTTTATTGTTTTTGGGGTAAAAATGAAAAGTTGTGTTAAATTTATGTCTTCAATGCTTTTTCCTTAATTTTTGTGTCAAAATTCAACAATTCATTTATTATGAAATGGAGGGAGTATAAAATAGTGGTTTGCACAATAACCAAATGAATTACATTACATAGGTCAATTTAGAGAACATATTTTTATTTTCTTTTTGGAAAATATTATATTTTTGAACAAGTCAAATCAAAAGTTATGACAATCGCTAAATACAATCTTCATTCTCCTATGTCGTTAAAATATTCATGAGTCATGTTGGGTTTGTAAGACATACAGGTATTATAGCGCGCGCTGAAATCATTTTTGGCACAAATTCAAGAAAAGCAAAAACAAAATATATAGAAAATTTACCAGAAAAATCAATAATTTTCGAAATACTGGTCAAAGTAAGTGCCTACATATATACTACAAGGAAACTCTACAAAGATCTAAAAAAAAATACAATCTATTACTATTATATCGATTTAACATCATTGTCGAAACTCATAAACTTCATAATGTGGTTCCGATGCAATCAGTATTCGCATCTTTTATCAACTCTCCTTTATCTTTATGTCCATGCCCAAATTGAACTTTCACATCATTACAAAAAACTCTAACTCTCTCTTTTTTTTATTCCGTTTTGGATTTATATTCATAAAACATATTAATTTGGAGCGCGAATTTCAAAACCCTATTATCGTCATTTCTTGTTCCGTTAGCTTCCAACGTGTAAAAATATAAATGTACATTTTATAAGTGTAAAAATCCGGAATTACTCTTTTTACCACTTGTCAACACTACAACATTGTTTTTCCGAAAATTACTATCAGACTTCTCTATAATAATTATCCTTTTTGATAATATTTCATTATAATAATCAGGCTTCCTATAAATTATTTATCGCATTCATACCGGATGGGAAAGGGTTGTAATCCTCAAAGAATGTATGATATTTACGTCACATGAAAATAACCTTATCATTGCATCAAGACGCCCTTTTCACATGTCGTGCTTACGCAAAGTCAGAACAAAGGTCAGGTTCAGGGTCGGGAGAATAGGCAATCTATCTTGACACAAGTATCAATTATCGATTTTACGACTCAAACATATATCTATAAATCATATACAGATCGATCGATGATTTTACCGTTGCTTCAAGATTTTTATCATTGTATAAGGGTCAAGATTTTTTATTATTATTATTATATTGTATCTTATCCTTTTACTATTTATTGTTTAGATTGTTTTATCTTGAGTTGGAGATCTATCGAAAACAGTCTCTCTATCTCACCTCTGAGGTAATAATATAGACTACGTACATTTATCCTCCTCATACCCTACTTGGTCGGAATATACTGGATATGTTGTTAGTTCAAGATTTTTATCATCAT
>NC_061118.1:38543672-38620240 GCF_002878395.1 Capsicum annuum | reverse complement strand
CCTACTAGATCGGAATATACTAGATATGTTGTTAGTTCAAGATTTTTATCATCATATAAGGGTTAAGATTTTTTATTATTATTCTATTATATCTTGTCTTTTTACTATATTTCTTATCTAGATTGTTTTATCGAGAGGCGGAGATCTATCAAAACAATCTTTCTATCTCACCTCTGAGGTAATGATATTAACTACGTACACTTACCCTCCCCATACCCCTACTTAGTCAGAATATACTGGATATGTTGTTAGTTCAAGATTTTTATAATTATATAAGGGTTAAGATTTTTTTTTATTATTTTATTGTATCTTGTCCTTTTACTATTCCTTGTCTAGATTATTTTATGTAGAGCTAGAGTTTTATCGAAAACAGTCTCTCTATCTCATCTCTGAGATAATGATATGAACTACGTATACTTACCCTCCCCGTACCCTACTTGGTCGGAATATACTGGATATGTTGTTAGTTCAAGATTTTTACCACTATATAAGGTTCCAAGATTTTTTTTATTATTATACTATATCTTTTCCGTTTACTATTTCTTATTTAGATTGTTTTATCTTGAGTCGGGAATCTATCAAAAACAGTCTCTCAAACTCACCTCTGAGGTAATGATATGAACTAAGTTCACTTACCCTCCCCGTAACCTACTCGATCGGAATATACTAGATATGTTGTTAGTTCAAGATTTTTATCATTATATAAGTGTCAAGATTTTTTTTATTATTCTATTGTATCTTGTCATTTTACTATTCCTTGTCTAGATTGTTTTATCTTGAATCGGGAATCTATCAAAAACAGTCTCTCTATCTCAACTCTGAGGTAATGATATGAACTAAGTCCACTTACCCTCACCATAACCTACTCGATCGGAATATACTAGATATGTTGTTAGTTTAAGATTTTTATCATTATATAAGAGTCAAGTTTTTTTTTATTATTCTATTGTATCTTGTCATTTTACTATTCCTTGTCTAGATTGTTTTATCTTGAATCGGGAATCTATCAAAAACAGTCTCTCTATCTCAACTCTGAGGTAATGATATGAACTAAGTCCACTTATCCTCCCCATAACCTACTCGATCGGAATATACTAGATATGTTGTTAGTTCAAGATTTTTATCATTATATAAGGGTCAAGATTTTTTTTATTATTCTATTGTATCTTGTCGTTTTACTATTCCTTGTCTAGATTGTTTTATCTTGATCCGAGAATCTATCGAAAACAACCTCTCTATCTCACCTCTAAGACAATGATATGAACTGCATACACTTACCCTCTCCGTACCCTACTTGGACGGAATATACTGAATATGTTGTTAGTTCAAGATTTTTATCATTATATAAGGGTCAAGTTTTTTTTTATTATTCTATTGTATCTTGTCCTTTTACTATCTCTTGTCTAGATTGTTTTATCTTTGAGCCAGGAATCTATCGAAAACAGCCTCTCTATCTCATCTGAGATAATAAAATGAACTACGTACACTTACCCTCCCCGTACCCTACTCGATCGGAATACATTAGATATGTTGTTAGTTCAAGATTTTCATCATTATATAAGGGTCAAGATTTTTTATTATTATTCTATTATATTTTGTCCTTTTATTATTCTTTGTCTAGATTATTTTATCTTGAGCTGAGAATCTATCGAAAACAGCTTCTTTATCTCATCAGAGATAGTGATATGAGGTGCGTACACTTACCAACCCCGTGCCTTAGTTGGTCGAAATATATTGAATATGTTGTTAGTTGAAGATTTTTATCATTATATGATGGAGCAAAGTTGGAGAACCCAAGGATTAGGACAAGTCTACTACTTTGTTGATATCATAATTTTTTCATTGATGAGTCTTTTCAACTGTGTCCACTCAAGGCAAAATATGGTAAAAAGCTGAAGCCTAAAACACCTTCAGTAATCAAAATTGGCTGTGGGTTCAGTCAGTCAGTTTCTGAAAAAGGCAACCAATCAAATACTAGTACAAATGTATATATACAACTTATTGGAATAGTGATTTGTGCAATAACCAAATGATCCACTACATGTACAAAGATTTTGACAGCAAATCTTCTCTTCTGGAAAAGAGATACACATTTAGTATTCTGTTGAATTACTGTGAAAGTTGCTACGATATACTTTCAACTTCACGAGGGTTCTATTATCTTTCTGAACTCAATTTTAGCAAATTGTTGTCACTCTTTTGTACTGATGTGGCACCTTATGTGAAGTTAAACACCTGAAGCGCATGAAGGACTGTCATATGTCACGTCAACTAGAAAGGTTGATAAAAATTTACTAAAATTTAGTTCAGGAGTAATAGAACCTCCATGAAGTTGAAATATATCGTAGCAAATTTGATCATAGTTAGAAGATATTAGATACTTATCGCTTTGGAAAATGATGGTACTAGCTAGGGCTGGGCATAAAATATCAAAAAATGAATTACCGAATCGAAAAATTTAGTAATTGATATTCGGTAATTTGGTATTTGGTATGGTATTTGGGAGGAAAATTTTAATATTTTGATATTCGAAATTTGGTTTGGTACAAGATATTAATACCATTTGGTATTTGGTATTTACCGAATATCGAATATATATATATATATATATATAACTCAACCCAATAGACAATAGTACTAGTCATCTCAAAGAATCTCTTGGACCTTGGTAATATATTCGTAAAAAGCAAAAAAAAGAATACTAAACAGGGTTTCTATTAAAGATACTTTTTTAAGTTTAAACGTACATTTGCACATCTCCAACTTTAATATCATATTATCAAATACCGTACCGAACCGAAGTTTAATTTACTGAATACTAAACTACCGAATCGATATTTATAAGTATGGTATATGATATCTATGTTCAAATAGCGATTATCGAATTACCGAATTCGAATTTTGAAAATACCGAACATCCACCCACTAGCATAGTAGTATTTGGAAAGTTTTCAAGAAGCTTAACTATCTCATTGGGTATTTGTTATTTTCATCAACATAGATATCGAATGACTCTATCACTAAGAAACAAATGACAGTTAATGACGAAGTAAAGATTTTCATTGAGATGCAAAATATAAATAAGTGAACATGTAAACTAGCTTAAGATGGTTCGATATTTATTATATATACAAAAAAAATAATGTTAATCGTATATAAATAGCGTAATTCTCATCAAAGGGGTCCAAGATGGCTTCACCTCTGACGGTAGCCTCGGTATACAAAAGCTTTCGGTATGCACATGAATCAAGACATAGGTAGATAGTGACAAATGATATATTTCCTCTATTTCAATCATATACTATCCATTGTAGTAATAACTACATAAATTTATAGCAGAATGAAATTTGGTAGTCGTTTGGTCATGAAAATTAAAAAAATTTGGAGTTGGAGTTGAAATTGGAGTTGTGTGTTTGATCATAATTTTTTTGAATTTATTTTTGTTTACTTTTGAAAAAACTTTTTAAATACACCCTACGTTTAAAAAAGAATGACTTACTTTCCTTTTTAGTCCGTTTCAAAAAGAATGATTCCTTTTCTTTTTTGGCAATACTTTAATTTCAACTTTACATATGGCATGTTTAGGATCATAAGATTAAAGGATATTTTGGTACATTTGACACAACTTTAATTTAAGGCCACAAGATTCAAAAATCTTCTTTATTTTCTTAAATTTTGTGTCAAGGTAAAGTAAATTATTCTTTTTGAAACGGAGGGAGTATGATTTTATGCCCCAACTTTTACAAATTATCAAAATCACACAACTAAAATTTACCTACTAACAAAAAAGAAAACATAATTAGCCACTTTTATAAGAATAATTACATATATATAGTCATATTTAATGAATTTCAATTATGACATGTATAATATTTACATTAATAGCTGTTTTCTCATATTTGAAAATTTTAAATATGGATATTATATTAACAGATCATTGTTTCCTACTTTTATGTAACAGATATTATCTTTCAAACAAATTTATTTTTTTAGGAATTTATTTAATTTATTTCTTTTATTTTCCTTTCCTAAAAAATAGGAAATGATGAGTTGTTAGTAAATTTTAGGGTGCCGCTAATTTATTTCTTTAATTTTCTTATACATGAAAGATTTTACTGTGAGTAAATAAATTATTTCTATGTAAAACATAATTTGCATATTTATGGTATATTATATCATATATCATAAATATATAAATATGCTTAGTTTGTTTCTTTATACTTTGTATATTTATATATGTGTGTATATGTTATATACATGGTATAAACTTCATATATAACATACTTTGTATATTTATGTTATAAATATGCTTAATATGTTTCTTAATACTTTGTATATTTATATATGTGTATATGGTATATACATGGTATAAACTTTGTATATTTCTATTGTAAATATAATACTTTATATATTTATGGGTATAAATATAATTCTGTGTATAAAGATACCAAGTAATATGGTATATAAAGGTAGCAGTTGCAGTTTAAAGTAAAAATTTGTTAAATTGGGCATATTTTTTTATGAAAAATATGTATCACCGATTTATATTTTTAGCATATATATGGTATAAACTATTTATATCTTAATAGTATAATAAAGATGTACACAATATAACATATATAATCAAATTAAAAATGAGAATAATTTGTAGCAGTGATACACTAATCTGCTATAACTTTATTAATTTCATAAATATAGAAAATAATTATCCATTATTAATTACACGACTATAACTCCTTAAACATTCGTATCACAATAGAAAAATTATTATTATATTATAGTAATTAGGATCATTAGCAGTAAAATAATGTTTTAAATAAGGAGAAATTAAATAGGGGAGAAAAAGAGATATATATTAATTAAAATAGCATTAAGTTTCAAATTATAATTATCTTATTATTTAAAACTATTATATACGTAATATTGAAAAAGTAATGTTATAAGGAGAGTTTTATGTAAAAATTTAAAAGATTGGGGTTATATGTAATAATAATAAAATTGAAATTGGAGTTGGAAAATTGTTAAAACACCAAAAACCTGTTTTCCCTTTTCAAAAAAAAATTTTGAAATTATTTTTCGAATTTTCATGGCCAAACACCACAATTTTCAACTCCGAAAAAATTTTCCGAAGAAAAGAAAAAAAACTTCATGGCCAAACGGTCCTTAGAATTCCAACATATCATTAATTTAGTTAAGTAAATATACTTTTAATTTGATCTTTTTCAAAGTATATGCTAGATCCACATGGATAAGTAACATAAACTAGTAGGGATAGAATACTGGCTTCTTATAATCAAAAACCAACAATAATATATCCAATAAAATTCCACAAGGACTTAAGGTCTAAACGAGGTGTCTACCGCACATAGATCTTACCATTGCCTCGTAAAAGTAGAGAGATTGTTTCTGAAAGACCGTCGGCTCTAATAATCAAAAACCTAAAACTTGTTTGGTTTGAGAAACAAACTTGATTCTTGAAACCTAACCAAATTTTCCAAGAAAACTATTAAAGGGCAGCCCGGTGCGTTAATGCTCCCGTTATATGCAGAGTCCAAAAAAAAAACTCCACAAAGTTATATCGTACGTAGCCTTACCTAATAATTCCAAACCCCAAATATTGTTTTCTAACAACTAGAACTAAATCAAATCCAAAGACAAAAATGGCATGTGTAGCAATAACTAAGACATTTATTATAATACACATATTTGAAAGAGTCACATTACAATTGTCAGATGTAGACATTAAAAAGGGGTAAAGATTTAAAATAAACAGGTCCTTTGCCAAAAGACTTCCAACATTTTCCTCAATAAGGCAATTGGCTATGACACAAGTCAAATGCTAGATCAATTATTTAAATATACCAAAATACTATATATTATATATCAATAGGTCCAATATTTTTGTCCTAATCATTCATTAATTCCTCTTCTTTGATTGTCAATTCATATTCATGGATACCTTCGACCATTTTGGTGAACATCTTGCCTACTTATACCACCTGCTCATTTGAAAAATGAATCAGAGTTTGACCATATAAAAAACTTCCTCAAAAAAAAAAAAACATAATGAAATTTATTACATCTAATGATAAAGTAGTCTTTGTGTGACCTTTACATATAGGTCTCGAGTTCGAGAAATGAAATCAATTATTGATGCTTGAGTCAGAATAAACCATCTCATACACCCCTTTGGAATGCGATCCTTCTCCAACCTTACATATACGCAGAATGTTTCGCGCACCGAGCTTCTCCAACTTACATATTGCAATAGACAATCATTCTCAAAACCTAGTTCATAATATTGTCAAAACATAACAACAACATATCCAGTAAAGTCCCACGAGGTCTTTGGGAGGGTATAGTATAATGCAGACCTTACCACTACCTCAGGGAGGTAGAGAGACTGTTTCCGAAAGAAATATTGTCAAAACCTAACATATTATTCCATGATGTTCAAGATGTTCTCATGATAGATAATCTAAAACCAATGTTACTTCGATTCTTCAAAATTATCGCCAAGTTTGTATCAAATGTTGGAGTTATCTTCTTAATACTAGTTGCAGTAGAACTCTATCTTGTATTTATTCTTGTACTTATCTATTATGCAGCTATATGTTGCAACTCTTTATAAATAAAGGAATACACAACGAGCAAGACTCAAGTTTTAACCCTAACCCTTCACGTTATCTCTTTCAAAATATTTTACTTTTTTTTTTTTAAATCATGGTGTTTGAGCCAACTTGCGCATACTTTGACTAATTCTGCAGAATACCTATCAGAAGCAGATACCAGGTATATCAAGGCTAGAAACCTAATTTTTGTCTCTGCTGGGAATTGAACTTGTAGGTCACACCCTAGGATGCCCAAAAATAATAATAATTTAAAAAAATAAAAATAAAAAATTATATTTTTTGAAGAATCCGATACGTATGAGGCAACATTTTTGAAAGGCCCGAGCAACATAATGCTCCCTCCGTTTCAAAAAGAATGACCTAGTTTGACTTGACACGAAGTTTAAAAAAACAAAGAAAACTTTTGAATCTTGTGATCTTAAATTAAAGATATGTCAAATGTACCAAAATGTCATTCAATCTTATGATCTTAAATATACTATGTGGAAAATTAGAATTAAAAAGTTGCTAAAAAAGAAAAAGATCATTCTTTTTGAAACGTACTAAAATAGAAAGTTGGTCATTCTTTTTTAGACGGAGGGAGTAATAGAATTGACAATTGACCTATTCAAAGTGACTTGTTGGGTATGTGTGTGGGGTGGGTGGGTGTTTGGGACCCCTATCATCAAGGAGCAACTCAACTAAATACACCATAAATTTGAGATAATAGAAAGGAAATTTCAGAATGAACTGACATATATAACCAAAAGATATAAGAGTGTCTCAGATGTCAGTAGCTTTTCCCAAAAGTCTCACTATTTTCATCTGTTTACTATCAAAAAAAAGAGGAAACAAGAAAAGATGGAACCAAACACAGCTAAGAACAAGTCATAAAATATTTTATCATATGATATAGTGAGAAAAGTTCAAAGAGTTACTATGACCTTTGAGAAAAAACAGGAAAAACATGTTGGTACTTTTCAAAAATATCGACAGATGTTTATCGAACTTTGTCTATTTAGGAGAATATAACACAGATACGACAACCATTTTAAACAATCTGAGCAACATAACAACTTTAATGATGTCTTTGTTAAGTATGCACAGAAAAAATAACTACAACAACAACAAACCCGGTGTATTCCCACACAGTGGGATCTGGGGAGGGTAAAATGTATGCAATCTATATCACTACGTCCGGAGAAGTAGAAAAGTTATTTCTGATAAACCCCCGTCTCAAGACCAAAACAAAAAAAACAAGTATGAAGAAAAAAATCTTGTCACACCCGTGTTAGATCCTCTAAAAATGCACAACTTTTGAAGAATCCAACACGCACCAGATGATATTTTTGAAAAATCCCAACAACAGCCAACCTAACCCTCAATTACTATGCAAAAAACAAAACACAAGGACCCATAATATACAAGAGTGATTGCATAAATCATCTCTTATCAAAACTCAAAAGTAATTACTCACTTATTTTAAGAAAATCTAACAAATTTTATCTATGAAAACTTCTTAATGGTAACATTCTGATATTAAAAATAATGATATAATAATTAATAATACATTAAATTAGGTGATTTCTTGTCCCAACACCACAAGTTATCAGAAAAAAAGTTAGTAACATGAACTTTAGAATGTCATACACATTAGCTTATGTGACGAAAGTTTCTTTTTGGGGGGTTCTTTTTTAACTACTAGACTAGCCAAACAAAAAGTATATAAATTGAGAAGTATTTTGCATGTGATGACACTCATCTTTTTTAATCAATAGTTATGGTGTGAAGTTCGGATTCTTTCATCCTTAATTAGATATTTTGAATTTAAAATCTTGAAAATAAAAAAAAAAATCCTATTGAAAGCGTATCATTATAAATAAAATCTCTAATATGTGAATTCAAATTTAATCAATTCTAACAAGACATTGTCTTGCATCCTCCTAAATGGACTCTACAATATGTGAACACGGATTTAGTCATGGTTCAATGTGAATATCGAACATTGAGTGAAGAATCAAAAAAAAGACACTACCTTTTTTTCGTTCTATCAGGAGCCCCAGCCTCATAAATAGACCCTACAATACATGAATCTAAATTTGATCGAGTACTACTGCGGATATGGATTCAGACAACAAACCAAGGTCACCAACTTTATAAATGGATCCTACAATACGCAAATTCATATTTAGTCATGTTTCAATATAGATACCAGAGGGCAGAAAATCAAAAAGAAACACTTTCATCCTCTTGGTAGTGTAGGCTAGGTCATGCAATTACGCGAGTCGTAATTTAATCAGATTTCAATGTGAATACCACTATTTTTTTTCATTCTATCGGGACCCCGGACCCATAAATAGACCCCTGGAATACATGAATCTAAATTTAGTCTAGTACGACAACGAATACCGAATGTCAGATGGAAACCAAGATGCGAACCTGGATTTAGTCAGATTTCAATGTAGATATCAAAAGAGCGGAAAGTCAAAAAGAAAGACACCATCATGCAATTACGAGAATGGTAATTTAATCAGATTTCAATGCAAATACCACACAACAAATAGGAACCAAAAAAGAAAAATAGACTATAATAAGACATGAATAATCACATTAATTTCAAAAGTTATAGTAGATTATCAAGTCAATAATTTGATCAAGCTTACCTTGTATCTTTCTACCATTGTTGTCAATGTTGTTGGTTGTGGGTATCCTAGGAAGGAAGACACCTGTTCCACCATAATCTCTCACTGAACTACTTTCACCATTAAGACCACTAGTTGCTCCAACAAATGGCGAAAACCGGTTTCCATCGAACCGGTTTAAGCCAAGAGTTCTTCGCTGCATTCTGATGAACCGGTTCTGCTCTTCCATCTGTATAAACCGGGTTCTTGCTTCCATCAAACTCTCAACCTATCAAATATAATGTAATAAACTCCCTTTGAAAGGGAAAAAGTTTTTTTTTACAAAAAACGAAAGCTTAGCGTACTAAGTTCCCGCTATGTGTATGCAGTGGTGGAATCAGAATTGAGGATCGTGGGTATTCGTCAAGTTTGAGTATATATATTGACGTTAAGGTTGCGCCTGGAAATTAAAGCACCGAGTTATCTTATCCCTTCGTCTCATTTTATGTTTGGCCATTTGACCGGAGACGAAAATTAAGAAATAAATGATGACTTTGTTAAATTTATAAAACTGTTCCTCATGAAATTTTAATGTTTACTTTCTAATTATTTTTTTATTAAGTTGAACTCAGTAATAATTAAGTAGAAATGATGCTAATCAAACGAATAAAAAAGAAAATAACATCAAATAAAATGTAACAGAAGGAGTACCAATTTTTAAATATTTTTTATATAATATAATTATACCCACTCTGTGTCGAATTTAATGGGTATCGAAGCATCAAAATATTTGCTATAGGTCACCCCTATGCGTGGAGTCGCAGAAGGGCCAAACCATAAGGTTTATTGTGGGCAATCTTAACCCATATTTCTACACTGTTTCCACAGCTTGCCAAGACCTCAAGGTCAAGAAAAAGTTTTATTCGAGAAATTAATTAAACGGGCTCATTGTGACTCTACCTGATGTTGAACCGCTGGTGGATAAAGATGGTTGTGATAAACCGGTGTTGGACCGGTTCGAAGCAGCCCTCTTCCGGTTCTATTGCGTTGGAAACACTCCGAAAGTGAACAATTCGTGCAGCTGCACTTGTCAACCGGTCTGAACCGGCGCTGCAACATCGACAAAAACAGTAAATAAAAAACAATGGCAGATTTGGAAGAAAAAATAAAGCAAAAACAGAAACAAATTCTGAGTTTCTGCAACATGGAGAAAAATAATGGCAAAATATGAAACAAAACGAGCAAAATACAAGTTCAATTAATAAGAAAAATGTACAAGAAGAAGAAGAAGATACTTGTAACAACTAAGCGAAAGCAAAGAAAAATACAGAAATAAACTCCGAATCACTGCAACAACGAGAAAAAAGGCGAAGAAAATTGCAAAATTTGAGGGGAGAAAAAACAACATAGAGCAAAATGCCAACAATATTTACAAAGGAAAATGTAGAAGAAGAAGAAGCTGCGATAACTAAGGAAAAAAATAGAAAAAAAAAACTCTGAAACTGCTGCAACAATGAGAAATAAGACGAAGAAAATTGTGAAATTTGAAGGGGAAAAAACAACATAGAGC
The DNA here is from genome assembly GCF_002878395.1 of Capsicum annuum. Taxonomy (NCBI): domain Eukaryota; kingdom Viridiplantae; phylum Streptophyta; class Magnoliopsida; order Solanales; family Solanaceae; genus Capsicum; species Capsicum annuum. The sequence continues at coordinate 38,609,438 of NC_061118.1, read as the reverse complement.
AAAATGCCAACTATATTTACAAGGGAAAATGTAGAAAAAGCTGCAAAAACTAAGCAAAAAAACAGAAAAAAAACTCTGAAACTGCTGCAACAATGAGAAATAAGGCGAAGAAAATTGTGAAATTTGAAGGGAAAAGGCAACATAGAGCAAAATGCCAACTGTATTTCTCAAGGGAAAATGTAAAAGAAGAAGAAGAAGAAGCTGCAATAACTAAGCAAAAAAATAGAAAAAAAAACTTTGAAACTGCTGCAACAACGAGAAATTATTGAAGAAAATGACGAGAATATGAAAAATCAAAAAACATAGAGCAAAATACGCCGCAACCACGTGAAAAAGGGGAAGAAAATGGCGGGAAAAGCAACATAGAGCAAAATGCCAACTCTATCTATGCCGAAAAAATGTAGTAGTAGAAGAAGCTGCAATAACTAAGCAAAAGCAAAGCAAAAAAAGCAGAAAAAAAAAACTCTGAAACTACTGCAACAACAAGAATTTGAAAAATCAAAAAAACATAGAGCAAAATACGCTGCAAAAATGTAACTCTATTTATGCCGGAAAAATGTAGAAGAAGAAGAAGAAGCTGCAATAACTAAACTCTGAAACTGCTGCAACAACGAGAATTTGTAAAAACAAAAAAACATAGAGCAAAATACACTGCAACAACGCGGAAAAGGGAAAGAAAATGGCGGAAAATTTGAGACGGGAAAAGCAAGCAAAGCGAAAAAAAAACATAAACAAATTCTGAAATCGCTGCAACAACGAGAAAATAAGGAGATAAAGAGCAAACTTCCAGCTCCATTTACATCAGAAAACGTAGTAGAAGAAGAAGCTTTAATAACTATTCTGAAACCGCAGATGGAAGATTACCTCAGTAACGGAAAATGGCTCCTTCGGAGTACTCTCAGCTCGGTGTTGTTGTTGTTGTTGTTGTTGAAGTAGTGAAATAGCAGCTAAACGTTGAATAATACTTTCATTTGTACCGCCAGCAGCAGCAACAACAGCATTTTGTCCATTGCCATTACCATTACGATGAAGAAGACATGAATAACAACAGCAAAAAGAGTTGTTGTTTTTGAACTTATTACTATTACAAGGAACTACAGCTGGTTCTTCTACTGGAAAAATATCAGATGGTAACCATAACTCTCCATCATCAAGGTTTTCCGAAGAATAATTCTCCATTTTCCACTCTCCAAAATCAACTATCACAAACTTTACAAAATAAATTATGAATTTTTTGAGAGAAAATGGAGAAGACACAGGGATTTTTTTTTTTCAAATTGACGTTACGAATACTTTTTTTTGCCTGCTAAAAGGTGTGAGAGAGGGACAGGGCACAGGGGGTGGGGGGGAGAGTGGGGCTAGGGGTGAGGGTGGCGTGGTTGGTGGGAGGGGGAAGGACAAATAAATGGAAGGGGTCGTTTGGTTAGAAAGTTAGATATGTCACCCTCAAGAGGAATAAGAAAAATACTATAACTTCAAGATAACTAATTTTGGGATAAGTTATTTCATGCATTTTACTTCAATCAAATATGGAATAAGCTCTTGGGCCGGGGGTCTATCAAAAACAGCCTCTCTGCTAATTCTTCGGAGGTAGCGGTATGGACTGCGTATATCTTACCCTCCTCAGACCCCACTTTGTGGGAATACATTGGGTTTGTTGTTGTTGCAAATATGAAATAAGTTCCTCTTCTAAATGAATCTCAAAATTAGTTATCAGTATTCCTCTTATCAAACGAGCCTGAAGAGCAGTGATATTGGGTGGTGGGGAGGACTAATGGCCGGAAGGGGTTGTTTGGTACATTGGATCATATAAATAGAGATATTTCATGAGATTATTGTATATAGATGTTATATGAGGGGAGTAATCGTATCTGTATGTATGTGTGTCTGTAGTGTTTTGTAGCTTTTTTTTCGTGATGTTCAGGTGATATCTATAATTTCTTATAGGTAGCTTGTAATATTATTTTATGAATGTTTTATTTACGCGTGTGCCTGCGTGGATCCTTCAATGTGTTGTACCACATATGTGCCACGTAGGCACTAAGGTTGTCAAAAATATGATTTTAATTAGTCCAAAGGTAATAGAACTCTCCTAAAGTTCAAGTATGTTTTAGTCTTTTCGCGTATAGTTTAAAGTGGAAACAAAGCGTTTTCTCTTTACTTTACTATCTAGTGTAATATTTCTTTTTATTGGTTGCTTTTACATTTTTGTTTAATTATATTTGTTGTCCGGCCTGAGCCAAAAATCTATCGGAAACTAGCTCTCTACTTTAGTTGAGAGCTAGTGGTATTAACTGCATACATTTTATTCTTTTCATACCATTGTAGTGCAAGTGGTGGGGTATAAGTTTATTTGATTTGATATGAAATTTAATAAAACAAAAACTTTTGAAAATTACGATTCACAATAATTATGTTTGTGTAACTATAAATTATTTTATCAAGGGCAAAATAGATATTTTAGAATTAAATTGTTCCTAGAAATAGAAATGTGTGCACTTTTGGGGATTGATAAAAGAAGATGAGTCATATAATTGTAACAGAATGAGTACTTAATACCTCTTTCGTCCTATTTTATGTGGGATCATTTCACTTGACACGTTTGAAATTTGTGGTTTAAAATACTGTTAAAAAAGCATTTCATTTGGGATGCAAGAAAAATTTTAAAGTTAAATTGATTCAAATTAGAATAAAGCGACATTCTTTCTTAAACGGATAAATAGGAAAGAGTGTTCATAACATAGGACGAAAGGAGAACCAAATATCAAATAGAACTAATGTCAAATTTTATTTCAAAATTATTTTTCTTATATGATATGTCAAACGATCACAAAGGATTGTTTGATGTGAGGTATAAGTTATAATAGTTTTGATTAAAATGTAGAATTATTTTATTTCATATTTGGTTGGAGGTATTAGTTAGCCAAGCGAGTATTTAGCCCACCGTTTATGCTTTAGTAGTGGGATAATTTATCCCATATATATAATGGAATAACTAATTTCGAGATTAATTATCTCAATATAACTTGTTCCCAACTAAGGATGGCAACGGAATTGGTATTTTTTGTTCCTATCCGATTACGCCGGTTTCGATAATGTTTCGATACCGGTAATTCAAGGGTACCGATTGCAACCGGTATGCCATACCCAATGGTCCGAAATCCACTAACGGTGCGGATCGTGATTTTTTTCCTGTAGTTTCAGTTTTGATAGTTCCGATTTACCGAAGTCGGTGCGACGCTGGCGCCGAAATGAACGTCTAATTTTTTTTAAACTTAATATAAATACAATTTAAATTATTAAACTTATTAAAAATATTATATTAACTTAAACTTAAAAGATATATTTTTTAAGTTTGAGATATATTAAAAAATGTTATATAATTTAAATTAAAAAAATAAATCGGAAGTTCGTTATAGATCCGGTAGTCGGTTCGGTCCGATCCGATTCCACACTGATAATCAATGGATCGGTGAGAAACTGTCAGAAAATTCGATATTTTGGTTCCGATAGTATCGATTCCGGTAAAAAAAACTCCGATAAAAATGTATCGATTCCGATTAAACCGATCCGGCAATACTGATTTCGGTCCGTTGCCACTCTTATTCCCAACCAAACTATCCCTAAAAGTAGTGATAGTGGAGTGTTAGGGTAGGGGTGGGTCACGTGGGGTGGGGTGGGGTGGGGTGGGGGTAGACGGGGGTGCAGGGTAGTCATTTTTGGGTCCTGTTGAGAGCTTTTGTAGAGGTGGAGAGGTGCAGAATTGGCTACTCCATTTGGAAGTTGACACGTGACAGCTCAGGAAAGATGGCTCTGTAAAATTTTTCTACATGGATAAAAGAGTGCATATTATAAAGTGATTTCACTTTCAAATTAAATTTAATTTCAATACAAGTATTAAATATCGAGTGAAAAGTTAAATACACTCTCTATTTTATTTTAGAAAAAATGATTAAATTTGTCCCTCTACTTTAAAAAATTAGCTAAATATATACTTTGTCATACTTTGAAGTTAAATTTACCCTCGCTGTCATACTTTGGGACCAAATTACTTTGAAAATTGGTTAAATATACCCTTCGTCAGATTTTGAGGTTAAATTTACCCTCAATTTCATACTTTGGCGCCATATTTATCCTCATGGTTAAGAAACTTTTCACTTTTAACCTTCCTTTAACAAAAAAATTCAAATCAATGTTAAATTCTCGAATTTCTTAAAATAAATCACATCCTAATATAATTCGACCAATCTGATCCATAAAAAATATACAAACAAATATACCCCTTCCTTAGTTCTATTGGTCGAATTTTTTCAACAAACAAAAATACTTCTCTTTCAACGTGCAACACTGGTATGTAGTTTACGAATAAACAAAACGTAAAACGAAATAGGATAACGGAGAAGCATGAAACTAGAGAAAACGTCTATTACAAACTTTGCTCTTGTTCGATTACGTTCAAATTTTAAATTTTGGTATGCAATTCTATGTGCATCAAAATGCTAGAACCAGTGAATAAATTTTTTGAGTAAATGATATGATAAAAAATTTGTATAAATCTAAATTTCATATAAATATATATGAATGAAGAGATGTCCAATTGACACATAAGGAGACCTCTTAACTCAATTATCCAGAGAAATATCTAATGGGTCTAATCTATTGCATTAGTTTGTCAAGTGTCATTTTTCATAAGCTCAACACTAATGCAGATCCACGCACTGAAAAAGGAATATATTTCTTTATGTTTGCACCGATGCAAATCAATTTTAAGTGAGCTATGCCTGATAAATATCTAGTGGCTTAATCTCGTTGAAAAATTGGCCAATAAAACTGAAGGGGGTATATTTATTATTTGTGTTTTTTTTGTGGCTTGAGTCAGGTCAGACGGATTAGATTAAGGTGTATTTTATTTTTTTAAAATGGGGTATTTAATGTTCATTTGAACTTTTCTATTTAAAAAGTGTATATATGAACAAATTCTTAATAACGAGGGCAAATTTGACTTCAAAGTATGACATTAAGGGTACATTTGACCTCAAAGTATGACGAAGGGTATATATTTAGCCAATTTATAAAGTAAAGGGGTAAATTTGGCCCCAAAGTATGACACCGAGGGTAAATTTGACTACAAAATATGACGAAGGGTATATGTAGCTAATTTTTCAAAATAGAGGGGTAAATTTGACCTTTTTTCTTTTATTTTATGTATCATTATTTTTTCACTCGTCTCAGAAAAAAAAAATATTATCTTTTCTTATTTGGTATCAATTTAAAGACAGAATTTCAATTTTAAGGCTTCACTTAATTAAAAATAGTGATAATATAATTTTAATAAAAGTAATACTTAGATCATGTTTATATTGACTTATTTTAAGTTTTTAAAACTTTTTTTATAGCATGCAACTACTAATAAGATTAAGCATGGTAGAAAAAAAGTTGGGGAAAATTAAGTAAATTCTCAAATATCATTACTATATTCATTTATTTTTCTACTATTTTAAATTAATTATATAATAGTTTACTTCTTTACATTAATCTCTAGATACATATATGACGTAACCTCTCAGATATATGCGAAGACATATTATAAATTTCCAATACATGTGATTAATTGTAACCCCCATCATAATATATGCGGAGACATCTTATAAATCTCAGATACATGTGACTGATCGTAACCCTCCCCCCAGCGTAATATATGTCAGATATACACACATGTATTTGAGATTAAATCAAGTATTTGAACGTCTTAATTTGTATTCGAATGTATCTGAAAGACTACGTATCTACGATATATCCACAACTAATCATGTATGCATAACTACACAATGTATTCGTGTCATTTAAGAGATATATTCTGTAATAATCATAACTTATGGGAGTGAAAATAATTATCTTCCATTATTATAAAATTTATGTTAATTTACTCAAGAAATGTCTCTTTTAATGGACCATCTGTTATGTGAATTTGGCCCGAAGTGGATTTTGGACAGTGCAACCCCCCGCGCCCCCTCCCCGGCCCCGCCAATATATATATATATATATATATATATATATATATTCACCCCTTTTAAGCACTTGGAAATGATTTAATTGAAGTTTAGAAATGGAAAAGAAATATTTCTAAGTTAAAAAGTTTGAATATGAATTTTATTTTATAAACTATTGATAATCTTAAAAGCTTAATTAGTTCGCTCCGAAAATTTTTATCTTGTTGATGAAGATTCGGCTTTCCACATTATAATCTCCTCTTTATTTTACCTTTCGTTGTTGATAAATTTTGATTTTTATAATATGTGATTAAGATTCGACCAATTAAAATGTGCATTATTCATTTTTTTTACCTTTGAATATCACAAATCATGATTACCAATTGTTCCATCACTTAATTACTCATGTGTTATACTAATAATGTAACATTATTCGACGAAGATATTTTTTTGTATTTTTCGTAAAATAGTTTAAGTGTAACATATTCTCTACATAAAAAGATCAAAAGCATATTTTCAGTTAATTTAAAGTTAAATGTGTATGATCAAATAATATTACAAGGACGAAAATCGATTTATCAATAATTAAGGAACCAACAACGCTATATTATCATTTTTTGGGAAAAAATATTCGAAATATATCAAAATTTTGGTGAAATTTGTTGTGACAGACATTAACTTTGCGGAGGTCCTATGACCCATACCCCCTCGCCCCCCCAGACCATTTATTACCGTATTTTTGTGACACAATTTGCTTAGGTGGACCACTTCAAAACCCTCACGCGCTCAGTATGCGTGTATTCACTTAGTAATCTGACTGACAAATATATGCCATAAAAATACGGTAAAAAATAGTTTGGGGGAGGGAGGGGGTCATAGAACCCCGCAAAGTAGAAGCGTGTTACAACAAACTTAGTCAAAATTGAAATATATTTCGAACCTTTTTCTCCTTTTTCCCCTGCATATTTAAGGAAGAAAATATAGTACTATTATTTATATTTAGGTTGTTCAAGCTACCAAACAATTTTTATTTTTTATTAGAATATGTTGGAACTAATCCTTGCAATATATGAACTACTTCCACTATGCCAACTTCAACTTCTTAATTTTAGTTTTGCAGAAAAATTCCTTTTGATTAGTTCTTTGCATTATTATTTATTTATTTATCATAGATCAAATTACTATGTATGAATGGCATAGACATCAATTAAATAATTAATTTTGATATTCACGAACAAGAAATATTGAACTTGCTTTCGAGTTCTGAAAGAAGAAGGAATGTTGGAATGTTAACACGCGTTTGTTAGCCTCTCAGACACATGGATAGTTCAATGGTGTTCACTGGCGCCTGATTCGGAGATGTAGTTTATCCGAGGCACATGTTGTTCATTGACGCCTCATTCAGAAGTGTGGATTATCCGAGGCACATTAACATGCCGCACACCTTCTATTCGAATCGGGGTTTGAAGGCAAGCTTTTCCTCGAAAGGATAGATACATAATTTAAGTGTCATTCTATTAAACACGTGGAGTTTTCAGATATTTAATAGACCGAACTTCAATATAAGATGTTCAATAAAAGTGATTATTTTTTCATTTTAATTTGTTTATCTTGTTTGCATTATTAGTCGGTTTAAAATAAAAAGAGTGCACATTTTCTAATTTGACAATTTTTTTACTTTTGTCACATGGCATGTTAAGATCATAGGTTAATATTTTGGTATATTATATATATATATATATATATATATATATATATATATTTAATCCAAGACCACAATGAATTTAAAAAACTTCTTTATTTTTCTTTAGCACGGTATTCAATTAACTTAAAATAAATAGATTAAAACAGAGAAAGTATAAGTTTAAGAGATAGTTTGTGAACTTGGTTTAGATTTACTTAATGCACTTAATTTAGTTGAAAAGATCATAACAGACACGAAAAAAATAATTAGAAAATTAATCATGGATTAGGTACTTAATTCTCCTACTTTACATGCCCTTCAATAAAAGAAAAAAAAAAACATTTGTTCAACAATATCACTAATTATGTACTTTTCTAATTAAATTAAATTAATAAACAAGTCACATAAAACAATGTATATCACATGTATTATTATTATTTTCTTATTTTAAGTTTATATCAAGTAAAATAATGTTGAAATAAGTACTTTTTGGCATGTATGATTTCTTTGATTTGAAATTCTTTTCACATTCTCATAATTCTAGGTGGATGTTTGGTATTTTCAAAGTTTAATTTCAATAGTTGATAATATTAAATTTTAGTTTGATAAATTAAACTTTAATTCTTTGAATTGTGATATGGTATTCAAGATTTATCATTCAAGAGAATAACTATTAGTAATATTTCCATCCCCAGTATAATTAATAATATGCTCTATCATATTATCTATGAGTAATTCAGTAAAACTTTAACTGTCGTGTCTGTTTAAACTGTTGTGTACTTCATATCCTTAAAGAAAGCACGTAAATCGCACGAAAAATTTCGTGTCAAAACTTTATAAAATAATTTTATGTTCTAATGACGTCAGACAAACAAGAAGAACTCTCGACTCACGTACAATGTATGACTATTGTGTGAAAGTAATAGAACCACTCTAAATCCTTTCCATGTGACAATAATGTGATGTATTGTTTGTATCTGAATGCTAAAACGCATCGCTCACATGGGATATATTGTCGGTATCTGAATACTAAAACGTATCACTTGTGATCTGTTCTGAACTAAGCCAGAACAAAATCTTTCTAGTACTTACTCGCGCTAATCATGTGGCACATTGTCTATACATTATTCTTAAAATGTATTATTTATCTATTTTAAACTAAGCCTTTTTAAATTGTGATATAGTATTCGAGATTTATCATTTAAGAGAGTAATTATTAATAATATTCCATCCGAGTATAATTAATAATATGCTCTATCATATTATCTACGAGTAATTCTATAAAACTTTAGTTGTCGTGACTGCTTAAGCTGTTGTGCACTTTATATTCTTAAAAAAAAAAACACATAGGTCGCACGAAAAATCTCATATCGAAACTTGATAAAATAATTTTTATGTTTTAGTGACTTCGGACAAACAAGAAGAACTCTCGACTCACGTACAACGCATGACTATTGTGTGAAAGTAATAGAACCGTTCTAATCCTTTCCATGTGACAATAATGCGACGTATTATTTGTATCTGACTGCTAAAACGCATCACTCACATGGGATATATTGTCGGTATCTGAATACTAAAACGTATCGCTTGTGATTTGTTCTGAACTAAGCTCGAATAAAATCTTTCTAGTACTTACCCACGAGCTAATCATGTGGCACATTGTCTACACATGATTCTTAGAATGTATTATTTGTCTGTTTTAAATTAAGCCTTTTTAAATTGTGATATAGTATTCGAGATTTATTATTGAAGAGAGTAACTATTAATAATATTCCATCCGAGTATAATTAATAATATTCTCTATTATACCATCTATGAGTAATTCAGTAAAACTTTAGCTGTCATGACTGCTTAAACTGTTGAGCACTTCATATCCTTAAAGAAAGCACGTAAGTCGCACGAAAAATCTCATGTGAAAACTTGATAAAACAATTTTATGCATGTTCTAATGACGTCAGACAAACAAGAACAACTCTCGACTCACATACACCGCATGACCATTGTGTGAAAGTAATAGTACCGGTCTAATCCTTTCCATGTGACAATCATGCGATATATTGTTTGTATCTGAATGCTAAAACGTATCGTTCACATGGAATATATTTTCGGAATCTGAATACTAAAATGTATCTCTTGTGATCTGTTCAGAACTAAGCCCGAATAAAATCTTTCTAGTACTTACTCACGCGCTAATCATGTGGCACATTATCTATACATGAATCTTAGAATGTATTATTTGTCCGTTTTAAATTAGGCCTTTTTAAACTCTAATTTTTTAAATTGTGATATGGTATTCAAGGTTTATCATTTAAGAGATTAACTATTAATAATATTTCTATCCCAAGTATAATTAATAATATGCTCTATTATACTATCTATCAGTAATTCAGTAAAACTTTAACCGTCGTGACTGTTTATACTGTTGTGCACTTCATATCCTTAAAGGAATCACGTAAGTCGCACGAAAAATCTCATGTCGGAACTTGATAAAACAATTTTATGTTCTAACGACGTCAGACAAACAAGAACAACTCTCGATTCACGTACAACGCATGACTATTGTGTGAAAGTAATAGAACCGGTCTAATCCTTCTCATGTAACAAACATGGGATATATTATCGGTATCTAAATGCTAAAATGTATCGCTCACACGGGATATATTGTAGATATCTGAATACTAAAACACATCACTTGTGATCTGTTCTGAACTAAGCCCGAATAAAATCTTTCTAGTATTTACTCACACGATAATCATGTGGCGCATTGTCTATAAATGAATCTTAGAATGTATTACTTGTCCGTTTTAAATTAAGCCTAAATAATTTTTTTCTAATGCTTCCCGCACGATAATCACACTACATATTATTTGTTATTTTTTCATCTAAATTAGTCATAAATCACGATAAATTTCACATATAATCTCAATTGATTATTACTTATTTTCACAAAAGCCACTTATTTTTTTTTGCATATGATCACTTAACTATAAAATCGCTAAATTTTCTTTTATACTATAAAAGTCACAAGCTTTGAGTATACAATTCTTTTCATTTAACAAACATCAGTCACGTAATATGTCGATTCCTTCCTAACAACATCAGTCACGTAATATATCCATTCCTTCTTAACAACATCAGTCATGTAATATGTTAACAAAATTAATCACGTAATATGTCGATTTCTTTTTAACAACATCAATGTCGATTCCTTTTTAACAACATCTGTCACATAATATATTGATCCTTCTAGTATAGGAATGCTAGAACTTGATAAAACACTATTTACTAACTCGACTATTATACTTTAATTATCATCATCATCGTCCGCCTTCACTTGTATAGTATTTAAAAGTAGATATTCAATAATATTCGCTCAATTTAAAAAAAAATAAAAAAATAAGAAAAATACAATCACATTAATCACACACAATAAGTGAGATAATTGCATTTCAAAATCAATTCAAACTATTTATGGATAATGGAAAAATCTCCATTTACAATTTTCTTCAAACTCCATCTCCAAAAAAAATCCCAAAATAACCCATTATAGGGGAATAATATCCCTAAAAATCTATATTTCAAAAAAAAATTATTCAATGACAAACCCCATCATTAACCACTCTAAAACTCTTAAACTTCCCTAATAATAATCTCTAATTTCCTACTACTAATATAATCATCTTCATTTCCCTAATTAAACTTTGCCTCAATATAGTTTATATTAAGGCTAATTATACAACTAAAACTATAGTACCCTCCTAACTTGCATTCACTTTCCACTTTCGATATCGCATTCATATCGAAATCTTCAAAAATACACTATCTTTGACGATTCCAACAACAACCAGCTGTCTCGATGTCGCACCCGTATCAAATGTTCCAAAAATTGGTAGTAATTCCAACAACCAATTGTCTCGATCCAAAAAAACACTATCTTTGACAATTCCAACAACCAGCCGTCTCGATGTTGCATTTGTATCAAATTCTTCAGGAATACATTATCTTTGGCGATTCCAACAATCAACATCTCGATATCACCCCATATCAATCAAATTCTGAAGAAAAAACACTATCTCCAACGAATCCAGCCCGATGACTATTTTGAAGAGTCTGAGCAACACGGTATACCACAATACACCAAATTTGTACAATTAAACTCCAATGGCTTAACCAAAAAGCCCCCAAAAAAACGAAAAAACCCGATTCACTCAAAAAACCGGCCCACCAACCGGTCCAAACCGGCTCCGCCACGCACCAACAATAACCGGGTCATTTACACAGTGATGAAAGCCCGAAACTTTTTCATTTCCAATTTTGCCCTTGCATTGCTCACACTCATTTTTCGTCATAATCAAAAAAGGATCCGGGTACGGGTTCAGATAGCCCAATTCAAACATAATTTGATCATAATACAACGACCCGGAATCAAACCCGAACCCAAACTGATTCATTTCCGGGTCGACCCGTCGAGCTGCTGCTTTCCGATTCCTCGATTTCCGCGATCGTTTTAGAACCACAAGAAAGAAGCAATCTTTCTCCCGACAAATTATACCGAAATTAGCCTTGCCGGTGACGGGAATTCTCCGTCGATCTTCCAATTTCGAGTTCATTTTCCGATCACATAAGTAAATTGAAATTTGGTTCGGTGAAATTCCGATTCTTTGACTTAGCATTAATTGAAAAGCTTTGAATTGTAGTAAAGGGTATATATGGATACTTCCGATGTTCATCTCTCTTTCTCCGTCGTAAAATACTACCGGAAATTCTGGTCCTGCACCGCCTTCCACCATTTCTCCGTCGAATAAGTCAATTTCAGGTGAACCCAATGAGTGAAAATTGTTTTTTTTCTCAAATTCCGGCAACTGACAGGTCAATTCCCGGCTAACCAAATAAGGGAGAATGCAAACATAGGGAAATTGAGCTGTTTTTACAAACTCCGGCAGATAAAATATCAATTTTCCGTCGCACCCAACAAGTAGAAATTGATATTTTGGTCAAATTCCGTCAACTGATGGGGCGATTTCCGGCAAAACCCAACAAGGTAAAATGCAAAAGGGGGGAAATTGAGCTAATTTTCGGCGAACCCAACACTTGAAAAATACTGAACAGGAGAGGAAATTGAGCTATTTTCGGTGAACCCAACACTTGAAAAACACTGAACAGGAGAGGAAATTGAGCTATTTTCTATAACTCCGGCAACTAAAATTAAAAAAAAAAAAAGATAATTGATTCGTTTCTCAAATTTCAACCACTAAAACGTCAATTCCCAGCAAATCCAACAAGTGAAAACTTCAAAAACGAAGGCAAAAATTGATTCTTTTCTCAAATTCCACAAATCCAACAACTGAAACATCAAAAAAAAAAAAAAGGGAAAAAATGAGCTATTTTCTCAAAACTCCACAACTAAAACATCAAAAGTCAATTCTTTTCACAAATTCCCAAAAGAAAAAAAAAAAAAAAAGAGTTCTTGAATTGGAAGTAGAGAAGGTTTATATATATATATATATATATGGGGTTTAAGGGAGGGGTAGAACAGTAAATAAAATAAGGCGGTGGGGGTAATTCAAGAATAAAATATTGTTATTGAACAAGACAGAGTAGCTTCCAGATGCTTTATTGGTTGAGTGTAATGGTGGTTGCTTGGGGATCACGTAATATATAAAATGTGAAAAAATGTGTGAATAATAATAAAGTGCAACTATATTTTATAATAACAAAATATCCTTTTTTATGTTCGTTTTCATAAATGCTTATTTTTGTCCTCACACTATAAAAATTGTGTAAATATTTAGTATTTCCTCCGTCCTATTTTATATATCGTCATTTAATTAGATATAAAATTTAAAAAATAAAAAAAGACTTAATAATATTTATCAAATTGTTCTTTATTAAAAAATGTACTTCCATTTTTTTAAAAATAATTAAGTGAGGTTAATAAATATAAAAGTAGAATTGTATCTTTAAATAATTATCAAATAAGGAAAATTGACATTTCTTTTGAGACGAATTAAAAAGAAAATGATGATTTATAAAATAGGACGGAGAAAGTATTATTTTTGGATTTGACTAACTATGATTCGTAGTCGAGAAGTCAAAAATTTGAACAGTAGAACATCTTTTTTACAAAATATGATTTTATATATTTAGAGTTTAAACTTGACAATTCAAGTTAAAAAATAAGAAATATTTATTATTATTTTTATTTATTTGATTTTGATGTGTATTTTGAGTCGGAAGTCTATCAAAAATAATTTCTCTATTTCATTTTATGGGACTACATTGAGTATACTCTTGTCGTTGTTATATATATTTTAAAAGGAAAATTCCATAATACGGAGAAGATAGGGTGGAATGGGGCGTTGGTCAATTAAGACCTTTCACATTCAGAGGATGATGTAGCAGAGATGAGAATGATGCGATAGATGCGTGGGTTGCCTAGTAGAGATGAGATTAGAATTTTGAGATATCTGAGATGTAAGAGTGACTTCAGTAGAGGGTAAAATGCGGGAAACAATGTTGAAATGATTCAGACAAGTGACGAGGAGATGCATAGTTGCTCCAACGCAGAGTGAGAAGTTGGACGTTGATGGATTCAAAAATAGTAGAGGTAGAGATGATTAAACAGGATATGAAGCGGTTATAACTTACCAAGGATATGATCCTAGATAGAAAGATGCGGAGGATGCGGATTAGGCTAGAAGTTATGAGGTAGGAGTGCGTCAATGATAGTAGGTATGATGTGGTGTGGGTCAGTCAAGACCTCTCACATTCAGAGGATGATGTGGCGGAGATGAGAATGATGCGATGGACGTGTGGGTCGACTAGCAGAGATGGGATTAGAAATTTGGGATATATGAGACATAGTAGGAGTGACTTTATTTGAGGATAAGATGTGGGATGCGATGTTGTAATGGTTCAGACAAGTGATGAGGAGATGTATGGGTGCTCCAACGCAGTATGAGAAGTTGGATATTGAAGGATTCAGAAGCGGTAGAGGTAAAATAAAGAAATATTAGGTAGAGGTGATTAGACGAAGCAGTTATGATTTACCGAGGATATGATCCTAGATGGTAAGATGTGGAGGACTCGAATTAAGCTAGAAGTTAAGGGGCTGGAGTGCGTTAATAGTAGAAGGTATGAGTACTTTGTCTTGTTGTTCGTACTAGGAGATTGGTGGTTTGTTCTATGTAGATCGATTGTAATATTATTTTGTGGTAATTTTTGATATGTTATAATTTATTATTTTATTATTATCTATTATTTTTTATATTTCAATTAGCTCTTAGGATTGTTTTTATCTTGAACTAAATGTCTAATGAAAATATATTTAGTGTAATTTTAGAAATGAACTTTAAGGAAAACAATGTAGCATTCTTAATATTGATAGTCTATTGACAGTAATATATTGATATAGTTAATTTAGTACTCCTATTTTGTTTTATTGCTAATTTTAATTCCATGAAGTTTTGAGAATATTAGTAGAAATAAATTTCTTTTTATCTTTTAATCCAATGAAGAATAATTTATCAGACATGGTGTTACATTAAATTCAACAAACATATGATGTGTACCCTTAAAGATACTCCCATCATTTCAAAACGTTTACATATTTTTTTTTTCTACAATAAACATATATAAACTTCGATTAATATTTTAAGATATATTTTTTTATATATTGATATATTAATATAAATGTAAATTGATAAAGATGAGTATTGAGTGCTGAAAAATAAATTTGAGCATTTAAATTGATTTATATAATAAACAATCATGTATTTGAATAGAAATATTAAAACAACTGTTGATGTGTTTGGTAAAAATATTTTGATAAATCATTCTTTTGTTAAAATGACTAAAATTTCCTTACTTTTGTTGCAACAAATTATAAATATGAAATCTATCTTTGAAAAAAAAAAAAGAATACAGAGTGAAAAGGTCAAAGTTTTATTTTGAAAAATGATATTTTTGAAAATTAGAAAGAATATTATGAATAAAATAATAAATACTTGATCAAATAAAAAATGTTTATAAACTGAAAAAGTGATTCTATAAAAATTTCAACTTATAAACTTTTTTATATTTATTATGAAATACTTAAATAATGATGAAAGGTTAAATAGAAGTTTATGAACATGAATATAGTGTGTGCAACAACTTCTGAAACTAAACGTAACATATTTCTACACTTAAAAAAAATGTGTGATTTTATTCTGACATATCACGTGACGTTCACCTCATAAAAAAAATTCAACTCGCAGATTATAATTAATCTTTTAGATTAATGGCCAGTGATCGCGCCATCAAGAGAACATCTTCACCACATGTGAGAAATGGGTGAAACCGCGCCATCAAGAGAACATCTTCCCACTTATGAAAAACGGGGGAATACACAACTTTTAGAAGGTCCAACACACATCCGTACAGTGGATGTCGAGTCATAGGAATTGACAATAATGTCTAGAAACCTTTGACAAGTTCTAACTACGGGTGCATGGGATTCATCGAACCTCCTTCATCATGTTAAAATTATACTTTTTTACCATAAATAGACGTTGAATTCCCAATTGGATGCGATGCTTTGTGTGTTCATTTCTTTCTATTCTGACTCTGCTACTAATCCAAATTCAACAATTAATTGAACGAGAAAGTGTACCACATCGATAAAACAACAGTAAATACAGACCTTGTCCCATATAAAACGGAAGCGCCGATCATCAAAACAACTCACGCAGCCACGCAGTGAGCACAAAGCGAACTATTCTTTCGCCTTTTACTAAAGAATACCGTGTGTGCGCTGCAACTAGTGGCATACGCCAATTTTTGGAGGGTTCTCTTCGTTAGAGTAATCCCAACAATTCTAGATTCATCCTTTTGTTTGGTTATAGCAGTTCCTTTATTTGTTCATATATTAATGTACTTGTAACAAATAATTGTATCGGGGTGGAACCTCCTGATAATGAAGGGGTTCATACTTGTAACATATAATTGTATTCAGGGGCGGAACTTGCTAATAGTGAGGGGGTTCATCCCGAACCCCATTCAGCGGAAAATTATACTATTTTAGGGGGTTCATTCAGCGGAAAATTATACTATTTATACTATATAGTAGACGTTGAACCCCCTTCGACTAGTTCTTTTGGTTCACATTTTTCGATTTTGAATCCCCTTAGTTAAGATGTTGGCTCCGCCATTGATTGTATCCTTCACAATTTAGACTCACAAAAGCAATTGGTAACTTTGAGAAATTTGTCAGAGCTGAACTCCCTTCGACTAGTTCTTTTGTTCATATTTTTTGATTTTGAATCTCGTTAGTTAAGATGTTGTCTCCGCCACTGATTGTATCATTCACAATTTAGACTCACAAAAGCAATTGGTAACTTTGAGAAATCTGTCCGAGCTGAACTCCGTTCGACTAGTTCTTTTGTTCACATTTTTCGATTTTGAATCCCTTTAGTTAAGATGTTGGCTCCGCCACTGATTGTATCCTTCACAATTTAGACTCACAAAAGCAATTGGTAACTTTGAGGAATCTGTCCGAGCTGAACTCCCTTCGACTAGTTCTTTTGTTCACATTTTTTGATTTTGAATCCCGTTAGTTAATATGTTGTCTCCGCCACTGATTGTATCCTTCACAATTTGGGCTCACAAAAGCAATTGGCAACTCTGAGAAATCTGTCCGAGCGAGCAGCAAAACCAACAAGTCTATCAATAGAGTCGATAATGATGATGGATCCATGGGACGAAAGCCGTGAGATCCTCTAAAGATGAGCGGTGCATGTCGTCTAGTGACTCAGACATGCTAACATACTGAAGAAGTTTCCTACCTTAACTAACACATATATCGATTGATAAGACCGGATGCAACAACACACCACCTCAAAACGACCAGATATTAGCTTTATTTTTTGCATAAATGATAACGCGTTCAAAGCAATGAACTCCCTATGACATCAAAGCAACAATATTCAAGAAACTAGACGACGCTAAGCAGCTCCTTTGTGAAAGATCTTCTGCAGTGTTTTCGTGGTAATCAAGGATGGATCAATAGTTTTGGCCTCGATATCCTGTGATTTCTCTCAATCCGTATGTGATATAATGCAGACTGTGACAAGCATTCGTAATCATCCAATCCAACTCGTCTTCCATGACTTTGCTCGTCTGCTTATACCTTGCCATCGTAGGAGTAGTCTCTGGCCGACTAAATTCCCCCACTGCACAAAACACACTTCCGGTTATCTATGATTCTTCGTTACATTAACCTATTCTTAGTGTTGTAGTCTTCTCGGAGAAGCTAGTCTTGTAATGAAAATCCATTCAGGCGATCCAGGATTATTGCGAACGATCCTTCTCCAGGGAACCTTTTCAAAGTGGCCCCTCATTGCAATGTACGTCTCTTTGACCAACAACATACTGATATCACACTGGCGGACAACCAATAAACGCTTTTTGTTCTTATCAACTCCCCATGGACTTCTTCCGGGGAGTGATGCAAACGCATCACCAGCTTACGTTGGGTCAAAATCTTAGCTCCGAGATACAAGGTTCTTCACGTTACTCAACATTTAGAGGATCCGGCAGTACAGATTTAACAACATTTTTGGACAGTCCGAGCAACATAGGTTAGAAGCACAACTTAGAAGAAAACAACAGACAACTCCTTTGTTTTCTGTTTCTGCCTGTTTGGTCCTTCAGTATACACTTAAAAGTCGAACTTGTATTGGAATTCCGCTATTAAAGATGGTCGGTCCAAAATGTCCTCACGACATTACATTGCAATCACAAACCAAATCGAAATCATATTTTAAATTTATCAAACAAGAAAATATGCAGGGCGGCTTAAGTCTGTTTCTATTTGAATACAAAGCAACATTTTTGATATTCAATCATTTACGATTGGAAACAGCCTGTGGCAGAAATGCAAGGTAAGGCTACATACGATACACCCTTGTGGTGGGACCCTTCCCTGGACACCGTGCATAGCGGTAGCTTTAGTGCACCGAGCTGCCCTTTAATCATTTACGATGTAGTATTGAAGAAGCTGAGATCAATATATTAAAAGAGCGAGGTGTGTGTACCACATTGATAAGCAAAAAGAATACAAACTCTGTTGCATATGTAAAATGGCAGAAGATGGAAGTTGATGAGCTCACGCAGCCACGCAGTGGGCACAGAGCGAGCTATCCTTTCGCCTTTTACTAAAGAATACCGTGTGTGCGCTGCATTTAGTGGCATACGCCAACTTTTGGAGGGGTTTCTCTTCTTTAGAGTACCCCAACAATTCTAGTTTCAACATCTTTTATTAGTTTGTGTGAGCAAAATTCAGTCTGCAAAACAAATAATGCAATAAAATGTGGCGTTGTAATGCACGATAGACACCTAAACTATCGTGAAGTTGCACAAGCAGGCACATGTGTTGGCAAATTGGGTGAGATGCATGTGTCCTATGACATATTAAATCTATCGTAAAGTTGAACAAGCAGACACATGTGTTGGCAAATCGCGTGAGATGCACGTGTCCTTATTAATCTTCGACATGCTAGCATACCGAAGAAGTTTCCTACCTTAACTAACACATATAGCGATTGATGAGACTGGATGCGCTATCATACCACCTCAAACGACCAGATATTAGCTTTATTTTTTACATAAATGATAACGCGTTCAAAACTGTGCTGGTATAGCAACCAAACAGTTAAACAAAATGGACTTCCTATGACATCAAAGCAACAGTATTCAAGAAACTAGACGACGCTAAGCAGCCCTTCGTGAAAGATCTTCTGCACTGTTTTCGTGGTAATCGAGGATGGATCAGTAGTTTTGGCCTCGAATATCCTGTGATTTCTCTCAATCCGTATGTGATATACTGCAGATGTAATGCTCATTCTGAAGATTGCGGCAACAGCTCCTTTCTCTCTAGCATTCGCAGTCATCCAACATTTAGAGAGTATCTTTGCATTTTTCACGGTTCTTCACGCTACTCAACATTTAGAGAGGATCCGACAGTACGGATTTAACAACATTTTTGGACAGTCCGAGCAACATAGATTATAAGGTCAATTTAAACTAAACAACAGATAACTGTTTTGTTTTCGGCTTCTGCCTGTTGGGTCCTTCAGTATACACTTAAAACTCGAACTTGTATTGGAATTCCGCTACTAAAGATGCTCGGTCCAAAACATCCTTACGACATTATATTTACTCGCAATCACAAACCAAACCGAAATCATATTTTGAATTTATCAAACAAGAAAGTATACAGGCCGGCTTAGGCCTGTTACTATTTCGAAAAAATAGCATTTTGATATACAGTCATCTACGATATATTGAAGAAGTAGAGAGCAATATTTTAAGGGAGTGAGGTGCGCGTACCACATAGATAAACTACCAGTAATAAAAACTTTGCTGCAATATAAAATGGCAGCCAGATGTAAGTTGATGAACTCACGCAGCCACGCAGTGAGCACAAAGCGAATTATTCTTTCGCCTTTTACTAAAGAATACCGTGTGCGCGCTGCAATTAGTGGCATATGCCAATTTTTTGAGGGGTTCTCTTCTTTAGAGTACCCCAATAATTCTAGTTTCAGCAATTTAATCACATGTATGAGCATAATCTGTCTGCAAAACAAAAAATGCAGTAAAATATGGCCAGGAGTATTTCTTCCTTCGCAATACATAAATGTGCCATTTAACATGCACATCAGACACTCAAACTATTGTAAAGTTGAACACGCAAACACATCACTATCATAAAGTTGAACACGGACACACGTGTCTTTTGTGGTGTCTTGGCCAATATATTTGCACTTTGATCATGTATTATGCCATTTCTACCAATCTTTTTATCGTTTAAAAAGAAAAAAAACTATTGGCGCTTATTTTGCAGGGGGGAGTTTATCGTAGTTGTGGGAGGACTGAAGATAAATTAGTTGAGTGCCTTATAGAATTAGTCGAAGTGCAAATATGTTGGCCAAGACGCCATAGTTGGTATGAAGCAAAAATGAAAAGGAAAATAACCCTATGGATGTGTTTGGCATGAAGGAAACCAAAAAAAAAAACATGGGCAAAATGTCCCTCATCGGCAAACACAAAAGGAACACCTGGACGGGGTCAATGGGCGATCAATAAGACCCATGGCCTAGGTTGGCGACTTCCATTGCACTTTGGAAGGGTGCCTGCCTAAAGTCGGCCCAAGTGATCGAGCCTACGTCATAATTTGTGGTAGCAGGGGCTTGCGTTCACGCGACCCCTATCCAATTCTCAAACAAATTTCCTTGTTTGAGAAATTTGCTTGAAACTCGAAAAAATAGAGTTGTTTTGAGGACTGTATAGATATGGCACGTAGAACCCCAAAAACTAGCTCACGTGGGAAGAACTTTCCAAGTTCATATAAGCAAACAACCTGTACATTCCCCAACTAATGTGAAACTCTAACAAAATAGGGCACATCCTTCCTTAGGGCCGGCGTGTCAAGCTCTGAAGATCCAAACTAATCGGAAGCCCTGAGATCTTCGAAAAAGATAAGTGATGCTAGTCGTCTAGCGACTCATACATAAGACTGATAAGACTGAAATAACCAGATATTAACTTTAGTTTTTGGGTGCATTTTTGTTTAGAGTATCTTTCGAACAAATCGTGCAGGTTTGATCCAAAGAGAACAATATCACTCCATTACATTGACGGACACCTAATAACTCAATACCATCTTAAATTAGCTGAACAAGATAGTATCCAGTACAGCTTAACCTGATGCACGGTGCCCAAAGTATCCTGCATTAGCATGGCCAGGAAAGGACCACATTCCATGGACCGTGATCTAGATAATCTACTCTTAAGTCGTTTCAATATGTTTCAATCAAGAAGGGGAAAAACTAAAGCAGAAAACAACATCAATAAACAACAAGGAATTACAAACTTTGTCACGAGCTCACTATATAAAAATGCAGCACAGTTGTGCAGTTGAACTCATGCAGCCACGCAGTGAGCACAAAGCGAACTATTCTTTCGCCTTTTACTAAAGAATACTGTGCACGATGCAATTAGTGGCATACACGAATTTTTGGAGGGGTTCTCTTTCATTAGAGTACCCCAACAATTTTAGTTTCAAAATTTTATTTTTCTTGTGTCTTCTAGTATTGTTTTATACTATGAAACATTATACTATGAAACAAGTTTGGCTTAGGTTGGGGACTTTCTTTGCACTTTGGAAGGGTGCCTGCCTAAGGTTGGCCCAAGTGGTCGAGCCTACATCATAATTTGTGGTAGCAGGGGCCTGTGTTCGCGCAGCCCCTGCCCAATGCTTAAGCAAAATTTTCTATAATGGAATCCCTCTCCCTTCTATATCTATCTTTACTTGAATAATCGAACCTTCTTCCCGAGCTGCAAAACAAACCAGTCTGATCAATATACTCCATTTTTTTCCAGCTTCTTCTTCCTCTATTACACAAATTTCATTATAGTTAACTTGAATTTCGATAAAATAGAGTTGTTAGAGAAATGTTGTTGAAGAAAGTTTAACATTTTACGCGAGAGAGAACCAATTGTAACGGATCTCTCTCCCTAGCTTTACTTGAAGTACAAAGATCACACGCATTGCACATACTAATGCAATATTCTGATAGCGTTAGCTCGAGCTACAAAGGTTCTCCATACTACTCTATGCCATTGTATACATCAGCCGGATTCAAAATTTTTAGTTTATGAATTCTGGACCTCCATTATACAATTAAAAACCGAACCGCGTTACCCACCTTGTGAGCATATATTTCCTCGTAATCACAAAGAGTATACATGACAATGTTCACGCGGTAGGAGGCCAATGCACAATGTTCAAAGCATCCCGTGGTAGGAGGGTCTGGGAAAGGACCGCACCTCAAGGGGTGTGACGTAAATACATCACCCTTAAAGTCCATTCTACTCGAAAAAGCATGTTAGATTTTCAATTACTATAAAGGACTGAATAAGAATGGGAAGGAGCAGAGAGCAATACAAGGATTGGAGTCTTTTTCATGTAGAAATTAGGATTTGTGGTAAAAAATACAAGGATTGGAGTCTTTTTCAAGTAGAAATTATTAGGGATTTGTGGTAAAAAATACAAGGATTGGAGTCTTTTTCAAGCTCAAATAGTTTGAATTTGAGTTGGAAAAAGGCTCCAAATCTTGCATTTTCTTCCACAAAATTGAATTTCTACCTCATGAGTGAACAAGAAAATTCAAAATTCTTGTCACAACCACACTAGCCAAAACGAGATCCATCCTCAAATATCTTCAAACACAAGCTCAACAATTGTAGATGGTTCAAAACGCCCCCCCGATTTAGTTCAAATACAAGCTCAACAATGGTAGATGGTTCAAAACGCCCCCGATTTAGCTCAAATCTTAGATTCAGACTCTATTACTCTTCTTTGAGTACCCCCAACAATTTAGTTTCAACATTTTCTAACTTCACCATTTAGTAATGTTTTATACCAACGCGGCTTAGGAGGGGGTTTATCGAAGTTGAGGGGGGGGGGCTTTGGTAGTTCTTGCTTTGGTGTTCTTGGTCGGGAGTTGTGACATTGTTGTCCCTATGCTGGTGAAAGGTAGCAAGATATCTCATAGAATTAGTTGAAGTGCACGCGTACCGGCCAAAACAAGCATGATTGTATGAAGAGAAAAACGAAAAGCAAAGGAAAGTGTTTTCCATGAAAAATGTTTTCCTCAGTATGAACTCACCCCTATAAGTTGAACAACTTTAGCAGTAATTAAGCACACACTTTTGACATTGTAGTTAAACATATGTCTAGACACTTCATTTTCTCACTAAAACTGGATTACATGATTTGCTCATACTAGAATTCACAATTTTACAGTACCAAGTAAATATTCCCCTTCAGAAGCATAATGAGCATGAGTCTTTCCCTTGAAAATTTCAATCTCCGAGCGATGAGAAGATAGCTTGGCAAGATTGTATCTTTGCCACAAAGGAAAACAAGGACCTGGAGGGATATAAGATAATCGGAAGGAGCAACAAGAAACATACTTACCTGGACGGGGTCAATGGGCGATCAATAAGGCCCATGGCCTAGGTTTGTGACTTCCATTGCACTTTGGAAGGGTGCCTGACTAAGGTCGGCCCAAGTGGTCGAGCCTACGTCATAATTTGTGGCAGCAGGGGCCTGCGTTCACGCGGCTACTACCCAATTCTCAAAACAAAATTTCCTTTTGATCTACTCTGTGAAATGTAGACTTGCGTAGGTAACTTTTGTATATATCTACTTCCTCTATCATGCATGAAAGTTGTTTTTAAGTTCTTTCTGTCGAATATGATGATGGCTCCTTCAGGCAGACGCGTCAATCATTGAAGATCCAAACTAGTTAGAAGCCCTGAGATCTTCGAAAAAGATGAGTAATGCTAGTCGTCTAGCGACTCAGACATACTTGCATACAAAAGAAGTCTTCAACCTAAAATAACATAAAGAGTGATTGATAGGACTGAAATAACCACATATTAACTTTACCTTTTGGGTAAATGACAATGCATTTTGTTAAGAGTAATCTTTCGAATAAATCGTGCAGGTTTGACCCAAAGCGAACAATATCACTCCATTACATTGACGGACACCTAATAACTCCAAACTATCTTAACTGAACAAGATAGTATACAAGACAACTTAACCTGGTGCACGGTGCACAAAGTATCCTGCATTAGCATAGTCTGGGAAAAGACCGCATTCCATGGACCGTGATCTAAATAATCTACCCTTAAGTCGTTTAAATATGAAAAACATGATAGATTTTCAATCATTAAAACTAAAGCAGAGAGCAGTTATATAGGAGTGAGGGGAGTACGTACCACATCAATAAACAACGAGGAATTATAAACTTTACCACGATATAAAAATGCAGCACAGTTGTACAGCAGGTCTCACTCAGCCGCGCAGTGAGCACAAAGCAAATTTTTCTTTTGCCTTTTACTAAAGAATACTGTGTGCACACTGTAATTAGTGGCATATGCCAATTTTTGGAGGGGTTTCTCTTTATTAGAGTACCCCAAAAATTCTAGTTTCGACATTTTATTGACATGTCTTTTTAACTTTTGTATATCATCCCAAGATTTTTGGTTAGCAGGGATGGATGTAGAATTTGTGGGTTACTTGGGCAAAATAAAATTCAAATATAGTAGGTGACCGGGCTAAAGCCCTCAACCAAGAGGCCTAACAATGTTATAGGGAAAATGAAACATTTAATCTTTATATAGGAAAAATGATTTGTTTCCATTCTGAACTATTGACAATCTTATTGCCTACGTGGCACATCAGTGAATCAACACACTGAAGGTCCACGTAGGCTAAGGTTGCTAAAAATACGATTTTAATTAGTTCAGGTTCACTAGATTTTTCAATATAAATACAAAATCCCACGAAAGTTACTGGGTTTCCCCCACCTACTACTCTAGATCCGCCCTTGCTAGTTAGGGTACCTCGTAGAATTAGTTGAATTGCACTCGTACTAGCCAAGACATGGAAGATCAGATTAAGCATAAGGAGTGAACATTATGGATGTGTTCATTATGAAGGAAAATGTTTCTCATGAAAAATGTTTTCCTTGGTACCGAACACATCCAACAATTTTAGGCATATTTTGTTAACATCAGGTTCTACACAACACCTTTAACCCAAGTACAACTCGGTGATAAAGCTTGTCGATGATCCAATTTTCCCCTTCGAAGAAAGTATTAACATTTTACGCGAGAGACAACCAACTGCAACGGCTCCTCTCTCGCTAGCTTTACTGAAATACAAGGACCGGTTGCATTATGCATACTAATAATGCAAATGCCGAATTCAAAATTTTTAGTTTATGAATTCTGGACTTCCGTTATACACTTAAAACCTGAACCCCGCATTCGAATTCAGCTATATTCAATACGAAAACATCCTATGCAATGACATTGACCACCTTGTGAGCATATATTTCCTCATAATCACAAAGAAACCAAATAGAAAGAGAGTATACATGACAAATTAAGTCGTTTTAAGGACAGGACGATGCACAATGTCCATAGCATTCAGCGGTAGCAGGGTCTGGGAAAGGGCAAAACCCAAGAAGTGTGGCGTGAATACGCTACCCTTAAAGTCCATTCTATTTGAAAACCATGTTAGATTTTCAATTAAGAGCAATGTTTTAAAGAGTGAGGGGAGTACCACATCAATAAAACAAACATTAGATACAAACATTGTTCTAATATAAAATGGAAGCACCGATTAGCGTGAAAACTCACGCAGCCACTCAGTGGGCACAAAGCGAACTATTCTTTCGCCTTTTACTAAAGAATACCGTGTGCACGCTGCAATTAATGGCATACGCCAATTTTTGGAGGTGTTCTCTTTCATTAGAGTACCCCAACAATTCTAGTTTCAACATTTTATTGTTCTTGTGTATTCTAGTAATGTTTTATACTATGAAACATTGTTCTTGTGTATTCTAGTAATGTTTTATACTATGAAACAAGGTTGGTCACTTTTGTTGCACTTTGGAAGGGTGCCTACCGCCTACCTAAGGTTGGCTCAAGTGTTCGAGCCAACTCTAAAGGTCGGTTCATGTAGTTAAGTCTACGTGTAGTAGCGGGGCAAAATTTAAATTTTCTATAATGGAGAACCCCTCTACCTTCTTTATTTATCTTTAAATTTAAATTTTCTATAATGGAGAACCCCTCTACCTTCTTTATTTATCTTTACTTGAATAATTGAATGAGTCTGATCGATATAGTCCATTTTTTCCCTTCTTCTTCTTCCTCTATTTACGCAAATTTCATTATTGTTAACTTGAAACTCAATAGAGTTGTTAGAGAAATGTTGAAGAAAGTTTAACATTTTATGCGAGAGAGAACCAATTGTAACGGATCTCTCTCGCTAGCTTTACTGAAGTACAAAGATCGGATGCATTGCGCATACTAATGCAATATTCTGGTAGTGTTAGCTCGAGCTACAAAGGTTCTCCATACTACTCTATGCCATTGTAAACATCAGCCGGATTCAAATTTTTTAGTTTATGAATTCTGGACCTCCATTGTAGAGTAAAAAACCGAACCGCATTAACCACCCTGTGAGCATATATTTCCTCATAATCACAAAGAAACCAAAAGAGAGTATACATGACAACAATACGCCCTTTTGGTAGGGCCTTCCCCGAATCCTGAGCATAGCAGGAGCTTTAGTGCACCGGGCTGCCCTTTTTTAGAGTTTACATGACAACTCAAGTTGGTTTAAAGGCCAGGCAAAAGGACAATTTTCAAAGAATACTGCAGTAGGAAGGTCCGGGAAAGGGCCGCATCACAAGGGGTGTGACGCAAATGTGTTGCCCTCAAAAAAGCAAGTAAGATTTTCAATTACTATAAATGAGTGAATAAGAAAGGGAAGGAGCAGAGAGCAATATTTTAAAGAAGTGAGGTGAATACCACATCTATAAAACAACGAACAAATACAAACTTTGTCCCAATAAAAGGGAAGCACAGACTAGTAAAGATAATTCAAGCAGCCAAACAGTGAGCACAGAGTGAACTATTCTTTCTCACTAGTAATGTTAATACCGGCCAAGACTAGCATGATTGTATGAAGAGGACAAAAAAAAATAAGTACACTTACCTGGATTAGGTTGATGGGCGATCAATAGGATCCATAGCCTAGGTTGGTGACCTCCATTGCACGCAAAGGTGTCAATTGTAGTGCAAAGGTGTTAAATTACATTTGAGACCCCGGGAAGATGTCTATATAAGAGGAATATAATCTAATTGGACTCATCTTATGAAGTTGTCTTTTATTTTCTTAGCTAAAGTTTTAGCATTCTCGAATCTTCCCTTTTTATTTTCCTTTTGTTTCTGCAATGAATTCTTATTTCAATGTATATGACTATGGTTCTCCTAATCAATATGATTCCCCATTGTTACAGCTTGCTTAAGGTCGAGCCTACGTCATAATTTGTGATAGTCCCCTACCCGATTTTCAAACAAAATTTTCTTGTTTTTGGTTACTTATTGGATTGTTACATTCATTATGCATACCAAGATGAGATTTTTGGTTATGTTGAAACTTTGTGAATAATACTCTGGTGCTATACTATTGAGCTTATAGCAATAGAATGGTCTTTCTTTATAGTGTATAAATACTGTTATATCCACACACTCCGATTCGCTGCCTATTTGTGTATGAATACAAATACATATATCTTCTTGAGCAGACCAAACAGTACCAGTACCTTTAGGCTCTTTGGGGGTGCTGATACAAAGTAAATACACCATCGAAATTGAGTGTTGCTCGATGATAAAAGCTTGTCGATGAACCTATATTGCCCTTTGAAAGAACAACTTCTAGGCTGTTGTTCACCAGAACGACGATGTGGCAATACTTCTAATCGAAGAAATAAAAAATGCTCATCTATATATTCACTTGGATAAGTTTACAGTACCAAGTAAATATTTCCCTTCAAAGCGTAACGCGCATGAGTTTTCCCCTTGAAAATTTTGATCTCCGATCGATGAAAAGATAGCTTGGCAATATTGTATCTTTGCCACAAACTAGCAAATAAGCAAGAGGTAAAACAAGGGCAAAATGTTCCGCATCGCTGACACAAAGGAAAACAAGGATCAGGATGGATATAAAAGAATACGATGGAGTAACAAGAAACATACTTACCTGGACGGGGTCAATGGGCGATCAGTAAGACTCATGGCCTAGGTTGGTGACTTCCATGGCACTTTGGAAGGGTGCCTACCTAAGGTCGGCCCAAGTGGTCGAGCCTACGTCATAATTTGTGGTAGAGGGGACCTGTGTTCGCGCGGTCCCTACCCAATTCTTATACAAAAATTTCTTGTTTTTGGTTAAATTTACTTGGTGCTTGAAATGGCGGCCCTATGAAGGGTTGTTTGATAGCTCAAATCTATTCAATATCTCCTCGAGCGCCACTGTCCATATCGGGTACTCTATGACCTGTGCATGTCTGTTGCCTAATAACTTCCTTTGTCAAACACTCTAAGAACAACAACAATCCAGTGTAATGTCACAAAGTGGGTCTGGGTGGGGTCTTGTCAAACACTCGAAGAACAACAACAATCCGGTGTAAACTCACAAAGTGGGGTCTGGGAGAGTGTATGCAGACCTTACCCCTACCTTAACAATCTGGTGTAAACTCACAAAGTGGGCCTTAACAATCCGGTGGAGGTCTGGGAGAGTGTACGCAGACCTTACCCCTACCTTGGAAATAGAGAAACTGTTTCCGATAAACCTCAATTTCAAGAAGTTTTAACATTTTTGTGAGAGAAATAACTGAAACGAGACAACGGATTCTCTCTGGTTAACTAGACCGAAAAACATTGATTAGCAGCATTGTGCATCAACGAATGCTTCCATCACACTTTTTTCTTCATCATTTTTAGCATTGACGGATAGAAACTTTTTGTCTCGATTTCTATCAAAATGCTTTAGTTTGGTCTTTAGCAGTGACTTCTTCTAGGTGATAACCCGCTCAAGTAACTTTCGGTTGAGTCAATAACAAGCTCATTTATTAACTCAACCTCATTTTGACCCGCTCAAATTCAGCTCAACCCGCCAATTTGACACCTCTAGCTTATTGGGTCCTTCACTATACACTAAAAAATGCAATTCAGCTATTTAAGATGCTCAGTCCAAAACATCCCATGCTATATTTTACCCACCTTGTGAGCATATATTTCCTTGTAATCACAAAGAGTATACATGACAATGTTCAAAGCATCCCGCGGTAGGAGGGTCTGGGAAAGGGCCGCACCCCAAGGGGTGTGATGTAAATATGTTACCCTTAAAGTCCATTCTATTCGAAAAACCATGTTAGATTTTCAATTACTATAAAGGACTGAATAAGAAGGGGAAGGAGCAAAGAGAAATATTTTAAAGGAGTGAGGTGAGTACCACATCGATAAAACAATGAACAAATACAAACTTTGTCCCAATAAAATGGAAGCACAGACGAGCCAGAAGCCTCACGCAGCCATCTAGTGAGCAGAAAGCGAAGTATTCTTTGGCCTATTACTGAAGAATATCGTGTGTGTTGCTATTAGGGGCATACTCCAAATTTTGGAGGGGTTCTGTTCTTTAGAATGCCCCAATAATTTTGTTTCGACATTTTGTTACATTGCCATTGAATAATATTCATTGTGATCAATAAGACCCATGGTGTTAGGTCGGCGGCCTCCATTGATCTCTGGAGGGGTTCCTGCTTAAGACTGGCCCAAGTGGTTGAGCCTTCATAATTTGGTGGGGTGCCTGCTTTAAGATTGGGTTAAGTGGTTGTCATAATTTGTGGTAGTATAGCGGGGGCCTGCTTGCTCCTATCCAATTTCTTGAATCAATCTTTACTTGTTTTTGGTTACTTATTGAATGTTACATTCATTATGCATGCCAAGATGAGATTTTTGGTTATGTTAGAAATTTTGTGGATAATATTCGGGTGGAAAAAAGACATCATTTTAAGCTCAACTTATTTTAGCCCTATTTAACTTCCTTTTACATAATTTATTTTAGCACTTAAATAAAATTTCTATTTATTTAATCTCTCTAATATCTTTAAAGTGTATTTATTTCACTCTAATGCGTGACATTTTATTTTTTATTACTCTAGTCATTGTCATGATTATCCTAATCATTGCTCACTGTAAACTGCTAGGATTACTTTAAGAAAAAGTTTAAGAAGAATGGATTAATAATCAGCAATATGAAAAAATCAAATTACCATCTCTTTCCCCAAAAATAACAAATGCCTCAATTAATTTCATATTCCTACTTCCAATTGTTTACCCATAATTAATTCGAGTTATCTTTGATTTCGTCGGAGAAAACATCGAAGAAGTTCGAATTAAAGGTTGAAATAGTATTTTAATGGAGGAATTATCTTAAATTGGTGTTTTTATAGTTGTTATCTAATGATGATAATGGAGTAAATGAAAAAAAAAATGGAGGGGAAAGCATTTCGTGGCAGGGGTGGGGGTTGAAAATGATATGGAGAGAGGGTGGGTGGGGGGTGGAGGGAGAGATCTGAAGAAGGAGGGCGCAGGGGAGGGAGGGAATGAAGAAAATTTTTTTAAAAAAAGTTATAATTTCTTACGTGGCAAAGACATGATACAGATTTGGCAATGACATAGTACGTGTGTAGTCCACTCTACCTTGTGAGAGTGGTATTTAGTTTTGAGGGTTGAAATTAATACACTTCAAAAATGTTAAGGGAGTAAATAAACAGAAGTTTAGTTTAAGTGCTAAAGTAAGTTGAGCAGACAAGTTCAATGTTTTTTCTCTACGCAGGTGCTATACTTTCTTGTCTGTTGTTCACCAGAAAGATGATGTGGCAATACTTCGAATCGAAGAAATAAAAAATGCTCATCTATATATTCACTTGGACAAGTTTACTATACCAAGTAAATATTTCCCTTCAAAGCGTAACTCTCGTTAGTCTTCCCCTGGAAAATTTTGATCTCCGATCGATGAGAAGATAGCTTGGCAGGATTGTATCTTTGCCACAAACTAGCAAATAAGCAAGAGGTGAAACATGGGCAAAATGTCCCGCATCGCTGACACAAAGGAAAACAAGGATCAGGATGGATATAAAAGAATACGATGGAGTAACAAAAAATATACTTATCTGGACGGGGTCAATGGGCGATCAGTAAGACTCATGGCCTAGGTTGGTGACTTCCATTGCACTTTGGAAGGGTGCCTACCTAAGGTCGGCCCAAGTGGTTGAGCCTACATCATAATTTGTGGTAGAGGGGGCCTGCGTTCGCGCGGCCCCTACCCAATTCCTATACAATTTTTTTTTTTGTTTTTGGTTAGTTATTGTACTTTGTTTGAAATTTGGATTTATTGTTGATCTTGTGTTCAATTTAGAACTTAACATGGTTCAAATAAACTGTTGACTTGTGAACATGTCTATTGCCTATTAACTTTCTTCGTCACATACTTGAAGAACAACAATGGTCTGGGAGAGAGTATGTAGACTTTACCCCCTACCAAGTAGAGAAACTGTTTTCGATAAATCCTTAACTTAAAGTCTACCTTGCATGTAGAGAAACTGTTTCCGATAAATCCTTAACTTAAAGTAGTTTAACATTTTTGTGAGAGAACTAACTGTAAGACTTCACCCCTACTTTGCAAGTAGAGAAACTGTTTCCGATAAACCCTTTAACTTAAAGTAGTTTAACATTTTTGTGAGAGAACTAACTGTAACGAGACAACGGATTCTCTCTGATTAACTTCACCGAAAAACATTTCTTGGCTGCATTGT
The DNA here is from genome assembly GCF_002878395.1 of Capsicum annuum. NCBI lineage: Eukaryota > Viridiplantae > Streptophyta > Magnoliopsida > Solanales > Solanaceae > Capsicum > Capsicum annuum. The sequence goes on along the minus strand of NC_061118.1, from coordinate 38,577,480 downwards.
GCATCAACTAATGCTTCCATCACATTCTTTTCTTCATCATTTCTTGCGTCGATGGATAGAAACTCTTTGTTCCAATCTCTCATCAAAACACTTTAGTTTGGTCATTAACATTGACTTCTTGTAGGGGGTGATAACCCGCTCAAGTAACTTTCGGTTGAGTCAGTAACGTGCTCATTTATTAACTCAGTCTCATTTCGACCCCACTCAAATTCAGCTAAATTCGCGAATTTGACACCTCTAATTTATTGGGTCCTTCACTATACACTTAAAAACACAACCTGCATAGGAATTTAGCTATTCAAGATGCCCGGTCCAAAACATCCTCATACAACATTTCATCGAAAAGCTTAAAGGGCAGCTCGGTGCACTAAAGCTACCGCTATGCGCGGTGTCCAGGGAAAGGCCCCACCACAAGGGTGTATCGTACGCAGCCTTAACTTGCATTTCTGCCAGAGACTGTTTCCAAGGCTTGAACCCGTGACCTCCTGGTCACATGACAATAACTTTACCAATTACTCCAAGGCATATATTTCATCATAATCACGACGAAACCAAAGCAAAATCATATGTTAAATTAATCAACTTAGAAAGCATATAACAGGACAGCTTAAATTGTTTCAATTTGAAAAAACATGTTAGAATTTCAATCATAAAGACATCGATGGAGATGGACCGATGATCTGTGAAAAAGAAGCAAAGAGCAATATTTTATACCACATTGATAAGACAACTAGTAAATACAAACTTTGCTGCAATATACAAGTGAACACAGTTGCACAGTAGAACTCACGCAGCCACTCAGTGATCACAGAGCGATCTATTCTTTTGCCTTTTACTAAAGAATACGGTGTGCACGCTGCAATTAGTCGCAACGAGTGGCTCAATGTCATAGCCAATTTCTTCTGCATTAAGCTCTCTTGATGGCGAGTTTCCTTGTACCCGATGTTTTTGTCTATTGAAACAATACTTATTGCTTCTTATAACCCAAAGTTTATTTAGTCTCTTCACTCCGGAGGTTAACAATCGATGAATATTCATAGAACATCTTCCTACTTGTGAAAAGCGGTTGATTCATGCCTTTTCGAGGTCATAGAAGGTGGGAATATCGGTCCATTCAATATCTCCATGAGCGCCCCTCTCCATATCTGGTATTGATCCGTGACCAAAGCTTTCTTTGTTGAGTAGAAATGTTGCAAAAACTGGTATTGATCCGTGACCAAAGCTTTCTTTGTTGAGTAGAAATGTTGCAAAAATGATTTATAAGTATACTTACCCGGACGGGGTCGATGGGCGATCAATAAGACCATGGCCTAGGTTGGTGACCTCCATTGCTCTTTGGAGGGGTGCCTGCTTAAGGTTGGCCCAAGTGGCCGAGCCTATGCCATAATTTGTGATAACGGATTTGTTAATTGTACTTGGTGTCTGAAATAATATGGATTTGTTATATATTGAATTGTTACATTCATTATGCATAAGCAAGAAATATATGATCGATGAAACGTCGCATTAAAAATGTTATAGGACTACATGCCAGTATATCCTACCGTCATTCAATTTGTTCCAAGGTCTTCCTCGAACCCTTCTGTAACTTTTAGCATATATTCGTATGAGAAGTATCTCAAAGTTAGATCCATGAAACTTCCATTTCTACCGAAAGCTGAGCTTTTTGTTACGACACATCAACAAACCTCCAAGAGAAAGTACTCCCAGAAGTAAGCACATTGATATAATAAGGAAGATAGTATCTTGATTGTCACCACAAATTTGCTGAAAAAGTCTATGTGGTTCTATAAATGCCAAAAAAGAAAAAAATCAAGGGCAAAATGTCCCGCATCTCTTGACACAAAGGAAAACAAGGATCTGGAGGGATATAAGATAATCGGAAGGAGCTACAAAAAACATACTTACCTGGATGGGGTCAATGGGCGATCAGTATGACCCATGGCCTAGGTTGGTGACTTTCATTGCACTTTGGAAGGGTGCCTGCCTAAGGTCGGCCCAAGTGGTCGAGCCTACGTCATAATTTGTGGTGGAGGGGGCCTGTGTTCGCGCGGCCCCTATTCATTTCTTATACAAAAATTTCTTGTTTTTGGCTACTTACTATTCCTGTGGCTTGAAATGGCAGCCCTATGAAGGGTTGTTTGATAGTTAAGTCTATTCAATATCTCCTCGAGCGCCACTGTCCGTATCGGTTACTCTATGACCTGTGCATGTCTGTTGCCTAATAACTTCCTTTGTCAAACACTCAAAGAACAACAACAATCCGGTGTTAACTCACAAAGTGGGGGTCCGGACGCAGACCTTTTCTCTACCTGCAAGTAGATAAGTTGTTTTCGATAAATCCTCAATTTCAATAATTTTTAACCCTCAATTTCAATAAGTTTTAACATTTTGGTGAGAGAACCAACTGTAACGAGACAACGGATTCTCTCTGGTTAACTTGACCCGAAATACATTGGTTGGCTGCATTGTGCATCAACTAATGCTTCCATCACATTCTTTTCTTCGTCATTTCTTGCGTTGACGGATTTAAACTCTATCTCGATTTCTCAGCAAAACTCTTTTAGTTTGGTCATTAACATTGACTTCTTCTAGGGAGTGATAACCCGCTCAATTAACCTTCGGTTGAATCAATAACCTACTCATTTATTAACTCAACCTCATTTTGACCCACTCAAATTCAGCTCAACCCGCCTAGCTTATTGAGTCCTTCACTATAAACTAAAAAACGCAATTCAGCTAACTCAAGATGCTCAGTTCAAAACATCCCATGCTATATTTTATCGATCATCTTGTGAGTGAAATCATATCATAAATTAACCGAACAAGAAAGTGTACAGGGCAACTTAAGTTGTTCAAAAGGGCAGCACGGTGCACAATACCCAAAGCATCCACATTATTATGGTCCGAGGAAAGACCACAACAAAGGGGTGTGATGTAGATTAGCTACCCTTAAGTCGTTTAATGATAGATTTTCAATCATAAGAATATTGAAGGACTCACTGGTGAAAGTGAAGCGGGGAAAACGCCGAGATCAATATTTTAAAGTAGTGCGGAGAGTACCACATTGATAAAGAACAAGTATATTCGAAGTTTGTCGTAATATAAAATGGCCACACAATTTATTCGTTTAATTCACGCAGTGAACACATAACGAACTACTCTTTCGCCTTTTACTAAAGAATATCGTGTGTGTGCTGCAACTAGTGGCATATGCTGATTTTTGGAGGGGTCCTCTTTCTTAGAGTGCCCCCGACAAGTCTAGTTCCAATATTTTTACATTTGTTTCTTAATAATTTGGTTTTTGGGAGTTGATAGTTTTTTAAATTGGACGTTTGTTAAAAATTGGTATGTATCATTTTGTATATATTTTGTTTACTATCTCGGGAATTGGGGGTTTATAGGAAACAGTATACTGGACTGCGTACATTCTATCCTTCCCGGATCCTACAATGTGGAAATATACTGGGTTTGTTGTTGTTTGTTTCGCCACTCAAAACCTTGTTTGTTTTGCCACTCGAAACCATAGATTACACTGTAGATTTGCCTCTGTATGAAGGGCAGCACTCGTAGCAATTCTGTTGTTTCACCAATGATCCATCGTACATTTTATCTGCTTTCCACGCGAAAATTTGTTTTCTTACAACTTCAAACTATCACTTCACCTATTCTGTTTTTACGTCTCTGTCTCAATGAATGACAATGACCGGAAATTCATGGTTGGTAACGCAAGTAAACTCAAGTACACACATAATAATCTCGGATTTGACGAGTCACAACTATCTCATGGAGTACCGGATTTCCTATACCCGGTACTCTAGGACATTTGCAAAAATATCGATTGACTAACAAGCTTCATTTGTTCAGTAGAAACGTTCAAGAAATGCCATTAAAGGTCTCGATAGAGCCAACAGTTAGATACTGTTTCTTCCAATCTCTCATATCAAACACTTTCGAATGCTCATTTAACATAAAGAAGATTATAATCAACTACGTCCAATACATTCTTGAGCAGGTGTACCATTCGTAAGGCAAACCATCCTCAGGCAACAACAAAATAAGATACATATTGTCATAGAGTCCGGTTAGTTATGAGCTATTTAACGACAAATTTCTACCCCCAACTGCTTTGTTTTCTGCTTCTTCCGGTTCCTTCGTCCTCACACTATATATACACTTTGAAAAAACTGAACCTGCATTATAGATATTGAAGGACTGAATGGTGAACAACAACATCCCCACATAGTGGGATCTGGGGAGGGTAGAGCGTACGCAGATCATACCACTACCTCAGATGAAGTAGAGAGGCTGGTTTCGATAGACCCCGGATTAGGAAGGACTGAATGGTGAACAAGAAAGAAATACAAAGAGAACAATATGGTTTTTATGAAAAGGCTTAAGGTGTCAAAAGTACCACATCATAAATAGAGAGTACATTTGAAGTTTGTCCTGATATATAATGGCCGCGCAATTGTCATGTAAATCTCACGCAGCCACGCAGTGAGCACAAAGCGAACTATTCTTTCGCCTTTTACTAAAGAATACCGTGTGCGCGCTGCAATTAGTGGCATACGCCAATTTTTGGAGGGGTCATCTCTCTAGAGTGCCCCCAACAATACTAGTTTTAGTATTTGTAAATATGTCTTCTAGATAGATAGGGGTGGACATGGTATTGTATTTTGTAATTTTAGTATTTGGTATTTAAAAATATTAAATTATTTTTATATCATATTAATTCAGTATTTTGATGATCAGTGTTGGTTTTAGTATTTGTAAATATGTCGGACATGGTATGGTATTTTTAATTTTGGTATTTGGTTTTTAAAAATATTAAACCATTTTCATATCATATTAATTCAGTATTTTGATGATTAGTGTTGGTATTTTGTAATATGGTAATCGAAAACTAGTAGAATTTTGATAGTATATACTTATACAGTATTTATTACTTCGAATTTTGATAGTATATACTTATACACTAGAGTATTATTACTTCGAATTTTCAAAAGCACGTTTTAATTGTATCATAAATACATATTAAACATGTAGAAATATTGAAAAAAAAATACAAACAATTCTTTTTGTTAGTCAATTAAGTACGAACAATTCTTTTTGTTAGTCAATTATTTAAAAAAGACATTTTAATTAAAGATAGAATAGCAAAAGATTCAATGTCTAAACATTTTTATATTAATACTAAGTATTATATTTGTGTGTGTATAAAAGTTACTTATGTTACTATACATATATTTCGGTATGGTATTCGGTATTTCAGTATGTTATTTGTAAAATACCATACCATATATCAAAAAAATTTAAAATATATACCATATACCATATTAAATACCAAAATCACGATGTCAAAAATTTCAATTCGATATATATATATATATATACCATATCATGCCCACCCTACTTATAGAGTCATAATAATGTTTATTTTGATTTTGATATTATAATGTGGTGACGATCTTTGTTAAGGGTAAAGTAAAATTACTAGTTATTGAAGAGTTAGAATTGTTTCTACGATCACCAACTCAAATCCATTTACGAATTCTACTCAGGGTGATCAATAAGGCCCAAACCCATTGTTGAATCCTACTCGGGTGATCAATAAGGCCCATGGCCTAGGTTGGTGACTTCCATTGCACATGCTCATCTAAGATCGACCCATGTGATTGAGCCTACGTCATAAGGGTGTTCATCTAAGATTAGCACAAGTAATCGAGCCTATGTCATAATTTGTGGCAGCGAGGGTTTTGTGTTGGCGCGGCTCCTATCCAATTCTTTTACAAAAACTTTCTTTGTTTGCTTGCCTACGTTGTATAATATAACATGTTATATTATATTATTGGTTCTTTTTGATTTTATAGAGTGATATATAATGAAAAATATATTGGAGTAGCCCCAAATTAAAAAAAGTTGAAACTAGGATTTTTGGAGTACTTTGTAAAGAGAACTACTCTCCAAATTAGTTGAAGTATTACTTTTTTATTCTTGGTTATTATTTGTGATTTTTTTTTTAGGAAAAATGGTCAAAAATACCCCTCTATTTTGATTAATTGGTCATGTTTATCCTTAGTCAAATTATAGGGTCAAATATATTCCTACCGTCAGTAAAGTTATCAAATATACCCCCATTTTAATATTTTTCCATCATGACAAGTTAAAAAGCTATGTGACGTGACATTTTGGGTGAGGTTGCTGCCATGTGGCATGCCACCTCAGCGTGCAATTTTTCTTCTCTTTTATTTCATGAAAAAAATATATTGAGATCTAATTATATATCTTTATAAATAAAAAAATATATCGGGAGCTAATTATATATCTCAGCTGATCCAAAATTAAAATTTTTAATAATTATACAAAATATTAAAATTTTATGTAATTAAACTCCAAACTATCAAAATTTACATATCTTACACTTATTTTAAACTACAATATTTAAAATTCTCTCTTTTTTTTTTCTTAAATTTCGTTCCAACTCAACTAGCTCACATAAATTAAAACGAATACTTACTTCAAGGTATGTTTGTCCATTTAAGGACTAAAATAGCTGCTTTTTAAAAAAAAATAAAAAAATTTAAAAGGTTAAATATCCTCCTCCCTGCTGCCGCCGTCTCCGCCTCCGGAGCTCCCCTGCACCTCCGTGCTGCGACTCTGTATATTCACCAATCTCCGGCATCCACTGTAACTGTAAGGCTCTCTTTTACTGGTTGTACAGATTTTTGCTGCCTGTATTTTTACCTAGTAATTTCTCCGTTTCAATTTGTTTGTCTGATTATAACTTAGACAAAAAAAATTTAGAGTAAATGCACTTAAGGTTGCCAAAAAATATGGTTTTAATTAGTTGATGGGTAATAGGACCCTCTTAAGTTGGAGTGTGTCTTGGCAATTTCGTTTATAGTTCAGGGTGGAAGTAGTGCATTTTCTCAAAAATTGAAGTAAAATAGAATTTGAAATTTGTTGCTTAAGTTGTTGGGAACAAGTTATGTCGAGATTAGTTACCCCGGATAAGTTATCCTGTATAACTTGTCCCATCTCGAAGTACAACAGCATATCTGGTGTATTCCGATAAAGTGAGATTTGGGAAGGTTAAAGTATACGCAGTCCATACCACTGCTTCTGATGGAGTAGAGAAGTTGTTTTCAATAAATCCCGGCTTAGGATAAAAAACATAAAAGCAAATAACAAAAAGAGATATAAAAGAGCTAGCGCTAGATAATAAAGGAAACAAGACACCCATAAGGTAATATTATAAACTAGCTATTCGAAATCATAGACATCAACAAAACACCATGAAGAAGAGACTACTAGAAACTACAGGCACAGATACAAATAAAGCACTCTTCCATACTGTTACGGACGTACTCCTACTTGCTAACCCTCTACCCTAACCCATGTCTTTCACACCTTCCTATCAAGGGTCATGTCCTCGGTAAGCTGTAACTGCTCCATGTCATGCCTAATCACCCCTCCAATATTTCTTCGGCTACCTCTACCCCGCCTAAAACCATCCATAGCCAGTCTCTCACACCTTCGTATTGGAGCATCCGCGCCCCTCTGCATCACATGTCCAAACCATCACAGCCTCACTTCCCGCATCTTGTCCTCCACCAAAGACATTCCTACCTTCTCCCGAATAATCTCATTTCCCTGGTAAGGCCACACATCCATCGCAACATCCTTATCTCCACCACCTTTAACATTTGGATGTGGGAGTTCTTAACTGGCCAACACTCCGTTCCATACAACATAGCTGGTCGGACTGCCACTTACGAGTTTGAATTGCAGAAATATCTGGTCATTCAATGTTATAGTGAAATGAAAAAAACAACATATTTCTCTTTTCCATTCAACTCCCTATTTCTCCATTAAACTATACATCCTTAAAGTCCCCAAGTACAATCCAGTTGTTAAAAGAAGTCACAGCTCAATAAGTTCATGTCTTCGAATCCACAAATGTCCGGATTTGTTTTTTTTTGTTATACCGGTTAGTGCATATAGTTGTTTATAACGTGTTTATCATTTATCATGCTCAAGTGATATCTATTGTTACTTCAACTTATCATTAATCGTGAGAAATTTGTTTGATGCATACAGTGGATCGAAATAATTTTTCTCCCTATTCAATTGGCTTAGTTGGCCTTTGCGGATTATATGAAATAGATATTAAAAGAAAAAAATGTTACACCCTTGCAATAATGCGTAACAAGGTTTTACCTCTTCCCATCAGGCTCTCGTTAACTTGCACGCCTAAGGAAGATGAAAAAACAGATGGATTTATTAGGGGGTAATAGAATTGAAGATGTTCGGTGGCTTTGTTCCTTAACAGAATCTGAGCTTGTAAGTTATCTCTTCCCATTTACTCCGTTGTAGTTTGTGTGATGACAAATATCTTATGTGTGATTTGGTATAATTTTTAGGATTTATTGATAGGTTTGAAAGTTTTGATACAACAACGTGCCAAAAAGATTGGTCGTGAGTCTTTAGCTAACAAGTTTGATTTGAAGACCCTTCGATCCCTCAGTGAGTTTTTTCTTCTTCCTCTCCTTAAATTTGTAACATTTATTCGTTACTTTGAATGTTGCATCATTTATAAACTGGTGTTTTCTGTAGAAATTGGTGAATTCTTTGTCCGATTTTATTTTCCTTCAGATCGACAGTAACTTCTCTTTTTTACATTATTTTTTGGTGTTACGCTTGAGCTCAATAGCAAATAAATGGCTTAGTTATAGTAAGTAAAGAACAAGGGGAGAAGGCAAAGAATTCAGTTTTTCAGTCATTACATCTGTATTGTACTTCCAAACAATTTAAAGAAAGACGGGTAGAATGGGGCGAACAAGTCTGACATGACATATTCGAGGGTTCTAGAAGGCTTCTGAATTAGGACGTACCAGGAACGATTTGAAAGGATTTATCTATGAAGAGAGCTAATGGATTCATTATGCCGTCAGGCTACTGACTTCATAAGCATCCATGAGGGTGGCAGGGTCGACTATCCTCAGGGTTGGCTTATCCTCACTAGAGACTTGAGCTCTCATTTCTGTACATTGACAAAGCAAGTTACAAAGTGGAATTCAGTAAGATGGGGAGGTTAATCACCATTTTAACGATTGCAACACTCCAATTTCTCCTGAATACTGTCCACATTACCGAAGTTTATTGAACTTATCTATAATATCGCTAAACCGTCTGTGTAAATCCGCCCTGAACATTGGCCAATTATACCATCCACTGGGAATCCATTAAATTCTTCTAATCCAGTAATCGAATTGATGCCACCGAACTGAGGAAAGTGAAGCTTCATTTTCAGAGCTTCTGTGCTGATAGGGAGTGTGATTTGGTAGGGTTGGTTCAACGATAGTAGGTGAAATTAGACAAAAAAAAAGTGGGTTGGATGATGAATTTCGAACATATAACAAGATAGAGCTGAGTTTCGAACATATAACAAGATAGAATTGAGTTTCGAACATATAACAAGATATATAAATCAACTTAATAGGATCTAAGAATCCGTAATAACAAATCCACCCACATCATGTCCACAAAATCCTCTAAGAAACAAAATATCAACAAAAGTTGGGACATGCCCCCGACCATAGCCAAAACCCACCGAAATAGTCTAGGATGTAAGTAAAGACAAGACCATGAAATGAGGCCTTCCGTAAAATGGAAGCTCACCACTTCAAAGCTAACTCACGAACAATCCAGAAGTCACAATGTGCAAGGAAATAAAAGTGTTTTCGGACCCTGCATCGCGTAGGGTTACATTATCCAGGAATGGTTAGCGGGGTGAGCTCTAGCATGTAACTCAGGTAAGGGATAAAATAAATGCCCTAACCGACGCAATGTAATCCTAAGGGAAGGTAGATTGTATTTCCTTGGTGAAGAAGTGGGTATTGAGGGTGATGAGAGTGAGACCAAGCCTCAAGATGGAGAGATGGCCGAGAGGGAGCCACATGATAATGATGATGATTGTGAGGATGCTTATCTGCAAGAAGGGGAGTGCGTTTCTAAGTGATGGACGCGGGTACAGATAATCCCAACTGTTATTCGCAACACTTGAGCTGGAGGATTGCCAACTTCTGCCTTCACTTATTATCCTTTTGCCTAGAATCGTTGGACCTTAGTGATGAAGATATGTCTGCATTTCTGTTGGAGATCGGTTGAGTGATACTACTTGCAACCTCTGATTCATCTCCTGCGACGAAAGATCTCTTCAATTCTTTTGGCCAAACAGGCCCAATGATTAAAGGGACTACACTTTCAAGTTCCTTTAGTCGCCACTGCATCCATGACCAAAGAAATCGCCCTTGCGGGATGCGATTTTGTTAGTAAAGTTAGGACTTTGAAACGGAAGTCAGGGTTTCTATTCACTACTTTGTATTTAAAACAGTGTGCAGTCTCCCTGCAGCGTTATTACGCAGGAAATTACCAAAGAGGTGATCTCCTTTCCGTTCCAATATCTTCGAATAGATGTGGTATCCCCAAGATCATTTGCAACCTCTGATTCGTCTCTTGATTTTCTTGTACGAGAGATGATCTTTCTTGCTTTCGACCTTAAAGGTTATTGTGGAATGATAAGTACTTTTTTACTCGGTGTAATTATTACTAGTTATAACTTGCAGAAAGAATCACTGTAAATGACATGAATCACACGTTCGTTAAGTTTTTGATCACTTCATTATTATCTGATAATGTCTATTCGGCAGGTTTCATTTTGATGGAGAATCTAAAAGGAAAACTTAAAGATCTGTCCGGTACACCTGGTACAGCCGAGTCCTCGTCAACTTTAGATGCATGTAATTTGTCGAATTGTGATCTTGACAAGACTTTTGCAAATATGGGGGTTGAAGAGCTGAGCTCATACTTTTGCAACGATAAGAGGAAGAGAGTTATGGATATGTAAGTTCTCTACAACTCATTTAATCATTACCCCGGAAATTGATTTCTTTCTGAAGCCATTCTTCCGGTCCATCCTCGGTTATGATTCCCAACTTCTAGATAGCTTCCAAAGCACAACCGCACGCACCCAAACGGTGTGGTCTAGTGGTCAAGGGAATGTGAGGAAAAGCTTGAGGTTTCGGGTTCAAATCTCAGCTAAGTCGAGAACACTAGGTGATTTCTTCTCTTGTGTCAGCCTTGCTGGAACTGTGATACCTGTTGCTGGTGGGAGGTAATCGATGTCCCGTGGAATAAGTGAGGTTGGCTCCAGACATCACAGTTATTAAAAAAAGAAAAACGCATGACTTCACGATTCGTGCATTTTTGTGAGCAATCAATGTCATTTTCCGAACATGTTAGATCTGCATAAAGCAATGTTTTGTTTCCCAACTTTTAGTTTCATCGATAGTCAAGTCACATTCTTTTCTATAGCTTGTAATAGGTCTAGTAAGTTCTTTTAGTCTCCCTCCTGGCTAAGTTGCGCGGACTCTTCACTTTCGATGCCACACCCATGTCGGATTCTTAAAAAATACACTAGTTTTGGCGAATCCGACATGCCACCCATTGACATTTTTGAAGAGTCCGAGCAACATAGCCTCCTGGTAGCCTCCTGGTGTCCAGTTCTCCCTTGGGGCATCAACTAGTTCAGATTCACGCCAGGTAAGGTCCATTAAAGAGGGAATCGCTCTCTATTTCCAAGACTTAAACCCGAAACCTCCGGTTATACATCTCGTAATTGCACTCTCGATATCGCGTTATTTCGATGTTCTTTTTTAAGTTGTTAAACTTGTGTTGTAGGCTTTCTGAAGACATGTATCCAAATAGAAAGCAAAGAGCTAACAGTGGTAGCAGCAGCAGCAGATCCATGTAACAATATAAGCAGATCATAACTTATGTATTTTTACAAAGGAAAATATGTATCTTCGTTGGATACATCGGGAGTTAATTATGTATCTCGACAGATCTAAAATTGGTATTTTCAGTAATTATATAAAATATCAAATTTTTTTGTAATTAAGCTTCATTGTTTACCCTTAAATTATAATCTCTGCATAATTTGTTTTTAAACCAAATTGTATGTATAATCATCAAAGAAGCCATTATTGTCGTAACAATGTTTAATCATAAATAGTTTTTTCACTTTAACTTTCACTACTATTAATTAGCTAATTGTACATATGATAATCTAAGCATAGATAATAATAAAATCTCAAGATAAAATAGTAAGAAAGAAATAATAATAATAATAATAATAATAATATTTATGAGAAATTAAACAATGTTTAATTACCTACTAACCTTCTGTTCTAATCTTCGTTCTCCAATTATCTAATAGTGTTATAAAAAGCCTTATGGTACTTCTCAGCTGGTAAATAAACTTATTAACTTGGTAATAAACTATATACTTACTTATTTATTGGAAATTTTTTATAATATATCATTTGTAAATGTAAATTTGTCAGAGATATTAAACATTTTTATATGCAAATAATTTAACTCCCTTCCCAATGCCCATACATATCTTTACTGAATATTCTCTTATTTAGTGTATACTATGTGATAGAATTATGAACTATATATAAATCATACGAAAAAAACTTTAAGCGCTTTAACTAAAATAATTTTTTTTTTAACTTGATATATGATTATAATTTATACCACATTTATGCAAATGTGTAACGAAATCACCTTATTTTTTAATTGAAATTTGAATTTAGATTTGCATCTGTTTAATTAACCACTAACTCAGTGTAATCCCACATAGTCGGGTTTAGCGGTAAAATGTATGCAGATCATATCACTATCTCAGGTGAAATAGAGAATCTATTTTCTATACACCCCCGACTCAGGAAAGATAACATTATAACAAATACAAGAACATAAAAGCATATAAGCTAATACAATACACAAAATAAACGAACCCTGGTAGCTATTATAGAAAAACAATGCAACCACAAGATAATACTATACATACACTATCTATCCGAAAATCATAAACATCACTCAAACACCCCAAACAGGAAACTCCAGACCCAAACAAAGTACTCTTCCCTACTGTTACAGATGCACTCCTACCCCCTATCCCTCTACCCATATCCACGTCCTCGGCGCGTTCCTATCAGGGGTCACGTCCTCCGTAAGTTGTAATTGCTCCATATCATGCCTACTCACCTCTATCCAATATTTTTACGGCCTACCTCTACCCGCCTAAAACCATCTATAACCAACCTCTCACACCTCCGTACTGAGCATCCGCACCCCTCCTCATCATGTGCCCGAACAAACATAACTTCACTTCTCGCAACTTGTCTTCCACCGAAGCCACTGCCACCTTCTCCCGAATTATCTCATTCCTAACCTTATCTCTCCTGGTAAGGCCATACATCCATCGCAACATTCTCATCTCCTCCACCTTCAAATAATATACGAAGTAATATGTTATATATATATATATATACATATATATATATCATTTGCTTATTAGAGAAACAAACAATAATGGAACACAAGAACAAAGCAACGATCATTTTTGCAGAGATAAATAAATGTGTAATATAATTATATGTCTGCAATTTTCATCAACTTTCTGCAAGTGGCCTTTACCAAAAAAGCTTAAATAAAAGATAGAAAAATTAATTAAAAAGTTAAAAAAGAAAAAAGAAACTGCCAAAAAAATGAAGTGAATTTCATGAATGAAGAGAGGTGGTGGTATAGCACTGACACTAATGTCTAATTACATCATACTTAATGATAATTTAATATATTAATTAATTAGTTTAATTGCCTTTACCTTGTTTAAAGGGTAATTACAATGTATTATAAAGTTATAATTACTATGGATGGAATAATGTAAGTAGTAGAATTTGGAGAGGGTGATGTGTATACCTTATAAAACAACAGGTTAATTTCGATAGATCCTCGACTGAAGTAATGTATATATGATAATCAAGTATCGAAGGGAAGTAACAAAAAAAAAAGGATAGCACGATGCACTAAAGCGGCTATGCGTAGGATCCGGAGAAGGAGTCCATCACAAAGGTGTATTGTATCTTATGTGGCGGAACCAAGATTTTCATTGAGGGGGTTCAGAAGTAAATATACAAATTAGTCGAAAGGGGTTCAACATCTACTATATAAGTATAAAAAAATATTTTTAACCATGTAAAAATGGTATAAAAATAATATAATTTTTCGTCTAAGAGGGTTCGGATGAACCTCCGGAGCAAATGTAGCTCCGCCCCTGAGTCTTACCGGCATTTCTGTCAAAGACAGTGGCGGATTCAGAATTTGAGGGTCGTGGATGCTTGGAAGGTTGAAACACACGTATTAACACCCAATGTTTTAAGGTTCCGCCTGAAAAATCAAATCACCCAACTATCTTTTTGTCTCATGGGTGCTTTTTTTCCATCTTATACCAATTTTTATAAATTTTACATATAATTATACTTATTCTGCGTTGGTTTTAATGGGTGTCAGAGCATCACATTTCTGAACCTAGCTAGGTCCCGCCCGTGGCCAGAGCCTGTTTCCAAGATTTACCCGTGACTTCGTAATCAAATGACATCAACTTTATCGGTTACTCTAAGACTCTCCTTCTAAGTATCGAAAGGAAGTACAGTAACGAAAAATGACTTACGTACTAAAAATAGAAGGCGAAGAGAATACAATATAATAAATAATACGGTAATTAAAAAAAGAAATACCAGATAATAACAAAATCAAAGAATAAGATAGTGTAAGAGGATTATTTCTCAAACGGCCAAAAAAAAAACTGAATTTCATAAATGTCTTGCTCCTAATATATATATATATATATATATATATATATATATATATATATATATATTATTAAATTATTTACTGAAATGGGGTGGTATAGAAATTAGCAACTAATTACATCATACTTAATGATAATAATCTTAATTAATTAATTAATTTAACGGCTTTATTGTTGATATTATATTATTATTTACCTCGTTTAGAGGGTAACCACAATGAAATAAGCATCTAGTATCCCTCGATTATGACCAAATTTGCTATAACGTACTCTAACTTCGCGAGGATTTTATTATTTCTGAACTAAATTTTAGCATATTTTTGTCAATTTTTTTAGCCGACGTGGCACATGGCAGTCCTTCACGCGTCTTGGATGTTTAACTCCACACAAGGTACCACATCAACACAAAAAGTGATCCAAAAAAAGGGCAGTCCGATGTACTAAAGTTACCGCTATGCACGGTATCCGGGGAAGAGCCCACCATAAAAAGGTGATAAAAATATGCTAAAATTGAGTTTAAAAATAATAAGACTCCCGTAAAATCAAAGTATATCGTAGCAATTTTAGCCATAGTTCAAAAGGTACTGAATGCTTAACTCGATTTTAATTTATATGTGCAGACAAAGTTAAGGGGTGTCAAGGTTTCAAATGATTTATTTTTACCAAAAAAATTATAGTACTATAAATATTAAGGTCAAATTAGTTTTTTTTTTTTTTTCGGTCCTTCTATATATTATAGATGTTAAATCTACTTGGCTTTCTTCTCATAAGGGAAAATGTTTTTATTTGATCAAAGCTATTGACATAAAAAATATATTTTACTTGAGCAAAAAATATCAGAAACAATCTCACTATCTACACAAAAAATAGAAAGTAGGATCGTGTACATGTCACTCTTCTCAAACTCACTTGTAAGTTTGTACAGAATATATTATTATTTTGTTGGCATCAAGCTAATTTAACTTAAATCCAATTGTCTTTAGTATGAAGTGTAATAAGTTTTTTTTAACATAAACTCAAATTAATTTTACTTCAATGCAAGTATCAAATACCGTATAATAAGCGAAAAGTAAAAAAAAAAAGAAAAAATCTTTGTTCGAATATTTTTTATTCACAATATTCCCATTGCATACAATTTGCATGTCCATTTTCTACTCCTTATTTGCATGACTTTTCATAAAAATGAGTTTATCATGACCTAAGTACACACAAGTAACAAACCCCCCATAATTTAACCACCTCTAATTTCATGATTTTTCACATACAAATTTCATGATTTAACCTTCAACAAGTTACTACAATAATAATAATAACATTTTAAAATAAAAATAAAAAAAACAGTTCACTGCACTAGAGCCTTCCGCTATGCGCAAAATTTGCGAAAGGACTTCACCACAAGGACGTATTGTACGCAATCATATTTTACATTTCTGACAGAGGTTATTTTCAAGGTTTGAATCTGTGACTCCTGATCGACTACATTCAACAACAATAATAACATATTCTGTATAATATCGTAAAGTAAAGTTTTATGAAAGTAAAGTATGTGCAAACTTTGTTTTATATTTACGGTTAAAATGCTTTCGATAGAACATTAGCTTAAAAAGAAATATAACTGACATAAGATGGTAAGAAAATAAAATAATAAAACAGCTTATAAAAATTTTCAAGAAATTAATACTTTTTGACTAATAATTTTAAATTAAACGAAGGAAAGAATTGGAGTAACTGATAAAAGTGTTGTTATATGATCAGAAGTAGTGACAGAGTCAGATTTTTATTGAGGGGGTTTAGAAGTATGTATACGAACCAGTCGAAGAGGGTTCAACATCTACGATATATGCATAAAAAATATTTTTAACCATGTAAAAATAGTAAAAATACAATATAATTTTTCGTCGAAGGAGGTTCAGATGAATCTCCTGGAGCAAAGTTGGCTCCGCCACTGACCAGAAGGTTATGGATTCAAGTCACGGAAATCATATCGGATGAAAAATGCATGCAAGTAGGGCTAGGCATAATAAACCAAAAATCGAATTACCGAACCGAACCAAAAAATTTGATAATTGGTGTTCGATAATTCAGTATTTGGTATGGTATTTGGGAGTAAAATTTTAACATTTCGATATTCGGAATTGGGTTTGGTACAAAATATTAATACCATTTGGTATATATTCAGTATTTATCGAATGTCAAATATATATATATATATATAGGGGGGGGGAGAGAGAGTATTAGTCATCCCAAAGAATCTCTTGGACCTTGGTAATATATTCGTAAAAAGTAATAAAAAGAATACTAAATAGGGTTTCTATTAAATATACTCTTTGAAGTTTAAACATACATTGACACATCTCCAACTTTAATATGGTATTACCAAGTACCATACCGAACCGAAGTTTAATTTACCAATTACCGAACCGGTGTTTATAAGTATGGTATGTGGTATCTATGTTCAAATATTCATTATCGAATTACCGAACTCGAATATCGAACGCGCATCCTACATGCAAGTTAAGATTGCGTATAATGGACTTTTGTGGTCCGATCTTTCTACGCTTGAAATGTGAAGTAAGGTTGCATACAGTAGAGTTTATAGTCTGTTTCTTTTTCAAACAACGTTTATAACAAAAGCTTTAATGCATTCGAACTGCTTTTTTATTTTAAATAAAATAATATAAAATAAAATAATAAAATAAAACAAAAATTCAGCTTGAGGCAAGGTGTTCAGATTTGATACGATATGTCTTACATCAAATCCCACAACCCCATGCAATTGCCACGTAGATTCTTTATTTTAATGCTTACGAGTCATTTTTTAATTTTTTATTACTACTCTTATATTTATTTTTTATATATATACTTTTAATTTAATTTTAGGATAATAATTAATGAAAAGATCGTACATAAAACCAACGGTTACAATAAATAAATAATTTTCACTTGTTGAGTTTTATGACACATGAACACATGTAAATTGATTTTTGCTAAATAAATCTTTAGAGACTTGTACTTTTAATTATTTTTAAAATATAAAGTTGCTAGTTAAAGATAATTCTTTGTGATTTAAATATGCAACTTGCTTATTAGAATTATCATTAAAGATTGGTGAAAAGAATAAAGATTTTTTATTCCACATATTTGAATTTGGAGTTTCTTTTGATAGGAAACGTTATTTACTTATTTATGAAAATCTTCAATAATAAATGTTTTATAAATGTAGATGAAAATTAATCAGGTCAGCGAATTTTGAAATTGATACTTGCAGTCAAATAATAGTCTTTTTATATGTTTTATCTGTCTTAAGTTTTTTTAAAATAAATGTTAGCCAATATAATAACTATATAATTTTACGTGTAATTAGTATATATACATTATACATCAGTTACACTACAATAATAATAATAATTTTTTAGTGGGATCGTCTATATGAATCCTCGCTTTTTCATTTAATATTTAGCTCATGTAATCACTATATATGAACCAAGGGTGGAGTTAGGGTGTATATGCTTTGCGGGTTTGGTCAAATCAGTAGCTTTAGTTCAAATCTTATTATTATTTTAGAAATTTAATGAATATGTTACAAATTATTAATTTAGAATTCGTTAATTTAAAAAGATTGGAGCCAGATTCCGTTATAATAATTTAATACTTTTAATTAAGTATACACTATACACTAAAGGGTTGTTTGACACGTGAAATAAAGATAATAATTTTGAAATAAAATTTATGATTAGTTTTATTTTAATATTTGATTTAAGGTATTAGATAATTTTTAAAATTATTTACTCCATCATTTATACTAAAATAACGAAATTACTACCTCGTAGAGAAGGTGAAATAAAATAATCTCACAAAATATTCTTGTTTATCCTATTCGGCATACCAATGAACCCTAAACATACACTAACGACCACTAGGGGTGAGCGTTCGAAATACGGTTCGGTATTTTCAAAGTTCAGGTTCGGTAATCGGTATTTGAATGTAGATACCATATACCATACTTATAAACATCAGTTCGATAATCGATAAATTAAACTTCGTTTCGATTTGGTTTTTGGTAATACCGTATTAGAGTTGGAGATGTGCAAATGTATGTTTAAACACCAAAGAATATATTTAATAAAAACCCTATTTAGTAGTATTCCTTTTGTTGTTTTTTACGAATATATTACAAAGGTCCAAGAGATTCTCTGGGATGACTAATACTATTATCTATTGGATTGGTTAGACATATATATATATATATATATATATATATATATATATATATAATAATTATTATTATATATAAAAAATTTGTTACTCGATAAATACCGAATACCAAACAGTATTAATATCTTGTACCAAATCCAATCTCGAATACCAAAATGTTGAAATCTTACTCCCAAATACCATACCAAATTACCGAATAGCAATTACCAAATTTTTCGGTTTGATTTGGTAATTCGGTATTTTATGCCCAGCCCTAACGACCACTAGTTATGAGTTAAGCCAAGTCTGCTTCACGCTTTTGCTATCAAATATTTTTTTGAATTACTCCAACTAGGAAATTTTAAAATAAAATTACAAAATAGAAAAGAGTAGCCCGATGCACTAAAACTTTCGCTATATTTAAGGTCCAGGAAAGGACCCTCCATAAGGGTGTATTGTACATAACTTTATCTTGCATTTCTAAGAGAGATTACTTTCAAGGTTTGAACTGATGACCTCCTGATCACATGACAGTAACTTTACCTGTTACTTTGAGGCTCCCCTTCAAAGACGCATTAATAAAATACTCCCTTCGTCCCATTGTATGTGTCATTATTTTTTTTATCCGATCTAAAAAAACAATTATCATCTTTCCTTATTTGATAGCTAATTAAATTTTAGATATTCAACTAATCAAATTATTTGAATTTTAGGCCAATACTAAAGTGATGGTCAAAGAGGTAAATAACCTCAACGGGAAAGTACCATTAATGACCATTACCCACTCCACTTTCATATGAAACATAATAAAAATAAAAATAAAAATTCAACAATCTTAGAAAGGGAAAATAATATTCCCTTTGTCTCAATTATGTGTCATAATTCAATCTGACACAAAATTTAAAAAAATAAAATAAATTTTTTTATATTTACTAAATTACATACTTACGTTTTAATTGTCTTTTCTTGTGAAATTTAATAAAAATAAAATAAAAATAATATTATTAAATAATTATCAAATAAAGAAATCTGACATTTTTTGAGTACAGACTAAAAAAAAAAAATATGTATCATATAAATTGAGATAGAGAGGATAAAAAGTAAAGGGGGCCGACCGATGCATTAAAGCCTTAAGTAAGAATAATATCATTACACTCAATGTTATTTTACATTTTTGTACGAGGCTATTTTTACGACTCAAATTCGTGATCTTTAAACCACATGCCGTTGTTACACTCAATGTTATTTTACATTTTTGCATGAGACTATTTTCACAAACCAAATTCGTGATCTTCAAATCACATGACATGATTACACTCAGCAAGGGCGGAGCTACCTTTCAAGTAGGGGTTCATCCGAACCCCATCCGTCAGAAAATTATGCTATATATACATAGTTAAAATTACTTTTTATGTGTATATATTAAATGTTGAACCTCCTTTAATTAATTTGCACGTTCACTAATAAACCCTTTTAGTGAAAATTTTTGCTCCGCCACTGATATGCAGTATTATTTTACATTTTTATATGAGGCGATTTTCATAATTCAAATTTGTGATCTTCAAATCACACACCGTTACTCCAAAGCTCCCCTCAAAAAAATAAAATAAAAAATACAGTAACTTCAAAAAAAAAAAAAAAAAAACATAGGCTCCCCTTCCCCACTTTAAAAAGCCTCTAATTACCCCACTTCACAGTTCACGCTCTCAATTTTCTTCATTTCTTCACCAATTATCCAAAAAATTTCCCCTACAAAACTCCATTTTTTTCTCAAATTCTTTGGATTCATAACTTCCATGAGCAATCAAATTGGCAGCCGAAAAGTCATAGTAGAAGTTTGCAATGCCAAAAATCTCATGCCGAAAGATGGCCAAGGCACTGCTAGTGCCTTTGCCATAGTAGATTTCGATGGCCAACGACGTCGTACTAAGACCAAGTTTCGAGACCTCAACCCGCAATGGGATGAACGTCTCGAGTTCTTGGTCCACGACGTCGATTCAATGGCCAACGAAACACTTGAATTAAACGTTTATAATGATAAGAAAACTGGGAAACGGAGTCATTTCCTCGGAAAAGTTAAGATTTCCGGCAGCACATTTTCTTGTGCTGGATCGGAGTCGCTTGTTTATTATCCGTTAGAGAAACGGAGTGTTTTCTCGCAGATTAAAGGTGAGATTGGGCTTAAGATTTGGTACGTCGACGAAGAAGCTTCACCTCCTAACTCATCCCCACAAACTGATGATAATAAAAAGGAGGAAACTGCTCCGGCAGCAGCGGCTGAAAGTACCCAAACTCAGCTCTCGTCGTCCGAAACAGAAGCAGAGAAACCAACTCAGACACCGGCTTCGGCTCCTTCTGATGAGAACAAAGAGGAGCCGGGGGCGGAGAAGAAGGAAGGTGATGAAAAGCCCAATGAAGAAAAGAAGGAAGAAAAGCCCCCGGAGAAGATCGAACCATCACCACAACAACCACCAACACCGCCGCAGTCAGCAGAAGTAGTGGAGCAACCACATCCACCTATAGCACAGAACAATCAACCAAACAAAGCTCCACAAGCAAATGCAAATGCAAGTGAGCTCAAAATCCTCCGCCAGACACTCTCAACCGGCGTAGATCGTCGAACAGGGGTATTTGATCTCGTAGATCAAATGCCATTCCTGTACGTTCGCCTCGTGAAGGTGAAACGGGCTCAGAATGAGCCGGAGCCGGTTTCGCCTGCTTATGCAAAGCTGGTGATTGGTACTCACAGTGTAAAAACCAAATCGCTCGTAGATAACAGAGATTGGGACCAAGTTTTCGCGTTCGACAAAGATGGATTGAATTCAACTTCGTTAGAACTCTCCGTTTGGATCGAAAAGAAAGATGCCGATGACAAGACCGTCGAAAATTGCATTGGAAATGTGTCGTTTGATCTTCAGGAAGTGCCTAAACGAGTGCCCCCTGATAGTCCATTAGCTCCACAATGGTACAGTTTAGAAAGCGTAAATGGCGAGGATCAAACAAAACTGGGAAATGACGTAATGCTGGCGGTGTGGCTCGGTACTCAGGCGGACGAGGCATTTAACGAGGCGTGGCAGTCGGACTCCGGTGGGTTGATACCAGAAACCCGAGCCAAAGTTTACCTTTCTCCGAAGCTGTGGTATTTAAGGCTAACGGTTATCCAAACCCAAGACTTGCAGTTAGGTTCGGGTGGGACCGAGCCTAAGGTTCGGAGTCCTCCGGACCTTTACGTGAAGGCTCAGCTCGGGGCCCAGTTGTTTAAGACAAGCCGAATAACAGTCGGCTCGTCTAGCTCGGCGGCCAATCCTACGTGGAATGAGGATCTTGTATTCGTAGCCGCCGAGCCGTTTGAGCCGTTTTTGGTGATCACAGTAGAAGATGTTACTAGTGGTCAAGTGGTGGGGTATGCTAAGGTGCAGGTAACGTCTATCGATAAGCGTATGGATGATAAATTGGAGCCGAGATCAAGGTGGTTCAATTTGATTGGCGATGAGAAAAAGCCATATGCCGGTAGAATACACGTGCGGACTTGTTTGGAGGGTGGTTATCACGTGCTGGATGAAGCAGCACATTTAACAAGTGATGTCAGAGCCACGGCAAAACAATTGTCCAAACCACCTATTGGATTGCTTGAGGTTGGTATTAGAGGGGCCAACAATCTCCTCCCTGTGAAGACGAAAGATGGTACTCGTGGCACTACCGATGCCTACGTGGTGGCTAAGTACGGCCCCAAGTGGGTCCGGACACGTACCATTCTTGATCGGTTTAATCCGAGGTGGAATGAGCAGTATACGTGGGATGTGTATGATCCTTGCACCGTGCTAACGATTGGGGTGTTCGATAATGGGAGGTACAAGCACGATGATGCACTTAAGAAGGACGTACGACTTGGGAAGCTAAGGGTACGTCTCTCAACGCTCGACGCGAATAAGGTGTACATGGGTACTTATTCACTCATGGTCTTGCTACCTAGTGGTGCAAAGAAAATGGGTGACATTGAGATTGCTTTGAGGTTTACTTGTTCGTCATGGTTGAGTTTGATACAAGCTTATACTAATCCTATGTTGCCACGAATGCATTACGTGCGCCCATTTGGTCCGGCTCAACAAGACATACTAAGGCACACCGCGATGAGGATTGTGACAGCAAGATTGGCTAGATCAGAACCGGCATTAGGCCACGAAGTGGTTCAATGCATGTTGGATTCAGACACACACATATGGAGCATGCGTCGTAGCAAGGCGAATTGGTTCAGGGTGGTTGGGTGTTTGTCTAGAGCAGCCACGTTAGCTCGTTGGCTAGACGGAATCAGGACATGGGTGCATCCACCAACAACAATCTTGGTACATATACTATTGATAGCCATTGTGTTATGCCCCCACCTAGTCCTCCCTACAATTTGTATGTATGCATTCTTGATCATTTCCTTAAGGTACCGGTATCGCCAACGTGTGACAATCACAATGGACCCTCGATTGTCCTATGTCGATGCAATTGGACCCGATGAGCTCGATGAAGAGTTCGATGGGTTCCCTAGCTCAAGGCCTATGGAACACGTTCGTGTCAGATACGACAGGTTGAGGGCACTAGCAGGAAGGGCACAAACACTACTAGGTGATGTAGCAGCACAAGGTGAAAGACTAGAAGCATTGTTCAATTGGAGGGATCCTAGAGCTACTTGTATATTCGTGTTCGTCTGCTTATTTGCTTCATTGGTGTTTTATGTTGTACCATTCAAGGCATTTGTGTTAGGGTCAGGGCTGTACTATTTACGCCACCCTCGGTTCCGCGATGACATGCCATCGGTCCCCGTTAACTTTTTCCGGCGACTGCCACCACTCTCAGATCAAATTCTTTAAGATTGTTAGGTGGTTTTTTTGGTTTTTTGTTTTAGCTTTAGGCTTATGTAACTGGTTTTCATGTTTTTTTTTGGTGTAAAACAAACATGGTATAACTTTTTGTTTAATTCATTGTTTTGGTTTCTCAACAATATATGTATATTTTGACCGTTGGGGGTATTGGGACAAATATTTATGTACTTTTTGGGTTGGTGGGAAGTGTTAAAAAGTGGACCATAAATTGGATTTTAATGAAATGACCGTTAGATGAGTCATACCATATGTTATGTAACTTGCAGCTGAAAAAAGGAACCAAAAGTGCTTTATTTTTATTGAGACTAGTGAACACTCAAGTTTCGGAGAACGGCCGGACCACAAGTTTTGTTGTATATAGTCTTACCTTTCAAGTCTGGGAGAGGTTTCGTGGCTTAAACCGGTGACTTTATGGTTATATGACAATAACTTTGTCAATTACGTCAGGGAGTTACTTATCTTATTACTATTGTCACCCAACCCAAGCACAGTTAACTTCGTAATTAGTGTTGGTATGATCACATTCAATAGTTTAATGAAAGAAATGTACAAATTGTCAAACATTCTCTAGTTCTTGTTCCATAAAAAAGGCTTTTGCGTGCCCCAAATAAAGTCAAATGCAAAAGAAGGGAAAAAACGGTGTGTTTTGTTCGGACTTTTCAAAAAATGTCTATGGATGCGTGTCGGATCCTCCAAAATAATGTATTTTTGAACTATTTTTGGAGGATCCGACACGGGTGCTACAAGATTTTTGGAGAGTCCGAACAATTTAGGTTATAATAATCTCTACTGATATACTTGTCATACACCCAACAGGCTTTCTTGAAAAATTGATCTTCAAAAACTAACCAAAAACTCAGTCAAATGAATATGAAAAAACAGGGCAGTCTGGTGTACTAAAGTTCTCGCTATGCGCAAGGTTTGGGAAGGGCCCACCGCAAGGGTGTATCGTACGCAGTCTTACCTTGCATTTTTGTCCGAGACTGTTTATAAACGTTAAAATTGAAAGAAAAAAATAATCTCTGTATAAACAGGCCGATGTCACCAAGTTCTACATAGCAATGTCACTCTTGAAGCATAAAATTCCTGCGATTTAGCCTACATATACAACAAAACGACATGATGCAAGAAGGATACACTCTTAAGGTCATCTGTACCAGTACTTTTACGACTGGTTACCCCGAGAGATAGTAGTCAGGCAAGATTAAGAACCTATGGACGGACACCCAGCGTGGTTAAAGGTGTAATGGCCGAATTTCAACTTTCCGCATGCAGTTGCTTCTTCAAGGAAAGGCAGAGAAGAAACATCATGCTCGTATGACTCTTGCTGGTGCTGCCAAAGGCCCCGGCTTTACATCATTGCAGAGGGAACCTTCAGTTGTAGCTCCTTCTTCGCGAATACTTGGTAGGTATTTATGAAGTCCTTATTCCAAATCAGAAGAAGTGTAAACCAAGAATGAGTGACTCCTAACCCACACACCACGCGTGAATAAGTGAATTTACACAAGTGGAAGGAGTCGAGGCTCTGACCATGTGCCTGTTGAAGAATGAACCGGCAACTCATACAAAGACAGTGGCTTGGTTAAGGGAACCCACCGTTTGTGTTAAGATAAATGGCACTAGAATTGGAAGAAGCCATCGGCCAGGTTGCACTCTTACCACTAAACCAAAGACCCAGGGACAGTCGTGTAGTTTATCATGGTGTCGAATATTAAGTTTGGCAATTGAGTTCGGGAACAAACATCATGTTGTGCAACGAAATACCCACACAAGAATCCCGGAACACCTTTGAAACTGATAACCCAAGGATGGTCGCAGCTTATATCCTCCGTGCACCAGTAAGCGCATGACTAAACCATATATCCTTCCCTAAATTAGCAGCTATTTCATCACCATCGACACCTTAATCATATCCTGAATTGAAAACCGCTGCATATTGAATATGGGAAGCAGTGGATGACACCTTTCCTAATTGTCAAGATATGGACCTTAGGCCTAACTCGATCTCAAAATAGTTCTTGATCTTGAGAAGCACCATAAGTCGTAAACAAAGCGTCTCAATCAAGTACTCCAGTAGCAGTGAGTACTCCATCGTTCTGACTGTGTAATATAGATGGAGTACACTTTAGTAGGATCTTCTCATACTACATAGATGGAGTACGCCATTCTGACCTCGTGAATACTTGCATACCAGGACGCGTTTCATAAATTATCAAGTGCGAGTTAAGAAGAATTCAGCAACAAGTTTACAAAGACACTATGAGAATTACGTTGTTGATCTGTGACAGCGGCCTTCCTACTTTCGTCATTTTAAAAACTCTTCGAAAGTGAATAGGAAACCTTGCATAGCTGATGATATGTCCGAGGGACAAAGTTACCCGGTAACTATGTTGGTGGGAGGTGTCAAGTACGACAAGGAATTAGTCGAGGTGAGTTCAAGCTGGCATGGACACCACGAAGGAAAAGACTAGTTAATCACATACTCGGAGACAAAAACACTAGATGATTTCATCCCATATGTCCGAGGGACAAAGTTACCCGGTAACTACGTTGGTGGGAGGTGGCAGGTACGACAAGGAATCAGTCGATGTGAGTACAAGCTGGCATGGACACCACGATTATCAAAACAAGAAATAGAAATAAGACTAGTAAACCACTATCATGACAGAATATGCTCTACAGTTAGGCTAAGTTGCTCGGACTTTCAAAAATGTTGTCGCACCTGTGTCGAATCCTTCAAAAATACACAATTTCAGAGGATCCGATATGCACCTGTCGATATTTTCGATGAGTCCGAGCAACATAGCAGTTAGGTGTAAGGTAAAATTTGAACAAAACAGCAATATCAGGGATAAGGTAAAATTTGAACAAAACAGCAATATCAGGGATAGGTAATCCATAGAAATGTCAAAAAACAAAACTAAAAGAACTACAGAAGCAACAAACAATTTGGATCTAAAAATACTGCCAATCAGTTGCAAATGTAGCTAACAAAATTTTAATGTAGAGCTTAGATATAAAACTTTAAGGGGAGGCTTAGTGTAACCGATAAAGATGTTGTCACGTGGACTAGGAGGTCACGCATTCAAGCCTTGGAAACAGTATCTGGCAGAAATACACTGCGTATAATACACCTGTGGTGGGGCCCTTTTCCCGACCCTGCGCATAGCGGACACTTTAGTTCATGGGCCGCCCTTTTTGTAGATATTAAAAATAAAAATCATCAAATTTTCAACGAATATTACGCCCTTTCTTTCAATTTATTTGTCTTAATTTCCTTTTCGATCCGTTCAAAAACGAATGTCTCTTTACTCTCTTGGCTACTCCTTAACTCCAACTTTACGCATAACATGTTTAAGATTGCAAAAAGAGTCCTTTACTTTCTTAAAACTAAGAGTCGGGTCAAAACCAGACAGACAAATTGAAACGTATGGGTTACCTTTTAAACCAATAATTCCAAAACTATAATGAATATAGTAACAAAATCATAAAAATTAAATCCATAAAGTTAAAATTCTAAACCCACCTTCACTACCAATCAAACAATTCCCTTAGCAAAAATTTCAACATTCAAAGGGAATGTATAAGCATCTAGTAACCCCGAATTAAGGTCAAAGTTGTTACGATACATTCCAACTTTACAAGGGTCTTATTACCTTCTGAACTCAATTTTATCATATTTTTGTCACCCTTTTATGCTGACGTGACATCTTTATTACATAATAATGGAGTCCACGTCAAAGATGTCACGTCAGCTAAAAAGGTTGACAACAATATGCTAAAATTTAGTTCAGGGGAGTAAGAGGACCCCATGAAATTGGATGTGTCATAGCAAATTTGATCATATTTCAGGGTACTAGATGCTTTACTCTATAAATTTTTGGATAACCATGTTATCTAAGCCGCCTTTCGCGCACCTCGAATAATTACACGTGATGCTTGTCACCTCCCACTCGCAATAGATACTGCTAAGGCTAGGACAAAAAGGGAGAAAAAGAAAACAAATTCAATGAGGGGGAAATTGTAAAGAAGTAATCTTTCTTTGATAATTATGGTGTCCAAGCTAATTTTCGCGCACTTAAATTAATACACGAGATACCTATTATCTCTCATCAATAACAGAGTAGACGTAACTTTGTCCACCCAGATCGGGACAAAAGTGAAAAAAAACAAAGGCAATTCAATAAAGGGGAAGTGGAAAAGAAGCAATTTTTACACTATACCCAGTTGAATTTCAAGATTCAAAGGGCATGTATTTTTAATTATAATCGTAGTGTACAAGTCACCTCAGTATACCTCAACTAACTGTACCGATACCTACCACCTTCAACTGCAATATATATAAGCTAACTCTGTCCACCCAACAAGACGAAATTTTCTGCCTTATTCATATACTATAAATTTCTACATAAGTTATATTTAAAATTACTTATGAAGATAATACCCAATTACCCCTGAACTATACCCAAAAAGGCTACGACATATTTCAACTTAAAGGAGGTCCTATTACCCTTGAACTAATTAAAAGTGTAATTTTGACACCCTTAGTGCCTACGTGGTGCCTAGGTAGCACAACACACTGAAGTGTTCATGTAGGCACACGTGTGTGCCACGTAGACACTAATGATATTAAAATTACACTTTTAATTAGTTCAGGTAATAGGACTCCCTTTAAGTTGAGGTGTGTCGTAGCGTTTTTGATATTGTTCAGGAGGTAATTGGGTATTTTCTCTTACTTATGATTAAACATTAATATTTAAATAAAATAAAAGAAATATTCGAAAAGAAGTAAAAGAAATTGTACCAAAAAGTGTGGACTAGTGGTTCAATAAAGTTAAGTAAGTACCATAAAGTTTCAAATTGAATTTTCAATAGAGACAAACGGTAGGTGATTTTTTTCCATCTGTTCTAGCCTTGATAGATAGAGTTAACTGGTTTCTATTGGTGATCGGAGGTAATAGATATTTCATAAAAATTAATCGAGATGCACACAAGCTGATCCACACGATGATTAACAAAAAAAATATAAAAAGTAAAAATTTCTTGTGTTCAAACATGTCCACAATTTCTCTGTTTCATTTCATTAATTACTAATTTATTATAGACTACCTACCAAATAGGCTCACCAAAAATAAATAAAAAGTAGTAATAAATTACTACCATTATAGACCCCCATACCCGACACCCCGCCCCCCACCAAATTTCTCCATTGAAGATATCACTCTGATATCTAGTATTTTCTGCATTTGATCTGGTTAGTATTACTATCTTCTTCTTTATTTTATTTTTTGATTTTATCACTTCCTCTTTTGTATGCCATTGATTTTTGTACTAGTTTTGTTATCTTTGTCCTACGTGGCATCCTACATATATTATGTCACACAAGGCAAGTATATTTATTTGTTTAACTTTATATTATACAAGTTTAAATATGTAGTTATGCACATTCAATATTAGAGGTGATGCGAACTGAGACGGAGTTAAAGAGCATGTTTATGTATTATGCCTTTACGGTTAAATGTCTCGTTCTATTTTGGTTATTTTTTCTTTTCTTTGTACAACTGATGGCATAATAATGCATAAACGTGCCGTTTCACTTGACGCCAGATTGCATTTGTGGCCTCCAACTTTAGGCGCGCACAAAGTAAGCACTTAAACTTGCGTCTTATGTAGTGTCTTAGGTGGCATCCTACATGTATTATGTCACGTAGAATGCATGTGTCTATTTGTTCAACTTTATATTATACAGGTCTAAGTGCCTAGTTATGCACATCCAGGGTTGGAGATCATAGATGCAAATTGATGCCGAGTTAAAGGGCATGTTTATGTATTACGCCTTTACGGTTAAATGTCTAATTCTGTTATGCTATTTTGGTTATTTTTTCTTTCCTTTGTACAAGTGATGGCATAATAATACATAAACGTGCCGTTTAACTTGACATCAGATTGCATTTGTGCCCTCCAATTTTGGGGCGTGCACAAGTAGGCACGTAAACTTGTGTAAAAAGTTAAACAAACAGACACATGCATCCTATGTGGCGCCCTACGTGGCAATATCGTCTCTTACGTGGCATCCTACATGTATTATGTCTCTTGTGTTTCTATTTGTTTAACTTTATGTCATACAAATTTAAATATATGGTTATGCACATTCAATATTAGAGGTGATGCGAATTGAGGCCGAGTTAAAAGAGCATGTTTATGTATTATGCCTTTACGGTTAAATGTCTCGTTCTGTTATGCTATTTTGGTTATTTTTTCTTTTTGTTGTACAACTGATGGCATAATAATACATAAACGTGTCGTTTAACTTGACGCCGGATTGCATTTGTGGCCTCCAACTTTGGAGCGTGCATAAGTAGGCACTTAAACTTGTATAAAGTTGAATAAA
Organism: Capsicum annuum; assembly: GCF_002878395.1. Taxonomy (NCBI): domain Eukaryota; kingdom Viridiplantae; phylum Streptophyta; class Magnoliopsida; order Solanales; family Solanaceae; genus Capsicum; species Capsicum annuum. Next base: position 38,547,299 of record NC_061118.1, on the reverse strand, counting down.
TAGACACATGTGTCCGATGTGACATTTCAAACATGAGCTGCTTTTGTAGACATATTAACCGAAAAATCGGCATTAATGTTACTAGGCTGACCAAGCATTGGTGGTAATTTATGTTAAAAGGTTCCAGATTAAGCACCATATTGAGCTTACTATATATAGATTTTGTGTGAATCTAAATTGTTTTTATTTGTTGCTTACAGTAGAAACTAAGTATTCATCAAAGTTCAGCTCCAAGATTGTTGTAATGCACCCAAAAAGAGCTTCAAGAGTTTATAATGTTGGGTGCGTGCTAAGCACGGGCATGAATTAGCTAGTATAAAAGAGATAGATATCGAAAGATCAAACATAATGAAATCGCCCATAAATGACTTGTGTGAAATGTGAGGCAGATACCTGATTTTGAGTTAGATTTTTGCCATTTCCATACTAAGACTGAGTGTCAAATTATTAACAGAAGGAGAGATCGGCGCGTAAATAGGAAGAAGACTATTAACGTTCCCATACAGTCGCGAGGATGGTGGGACCACAGAGGCCGCAGTTCGTTCTCTTCGGATCCTCCATTGTTCAGATCAGTTACAGCAACGGCGGTTGGGGTGCCATTCTCTCTGAAATTTATTCCCGCAAAGTATCTCTCTCTCTCTCTCTCTCTCTCTTTGTTTTGCGATTTGTTTTGTACACTTGTGTTTCTGTTTCTTGATGGCAGAGGAGTATTCACATAGAAAACTATGGTTGGAGCTCGGAAAATGTTCACATTTGGTTCGAGAAATCAACGATAGTACACCAATTATATTTATCAAAAAATTGAATAAGAAACCAGAAGTTAGGATATCAATTTGTCATGCTAGTGCGGAAAAAGACACTTTATCGACAATGCCAATTAGCTTTATCTTATCAATCAGCCTTACTGGAGTTTGACAAGTCCTCATTTATTAGAGGATTTCCTATTTACACGAGGGACTAAGAACGCACCGGTGTATAGAGACGGAATTTGGGTATGCTTGTGTTCAATTTTCTCCCTTTCCGATTGTGGGAAACCATCTCATGTGTGTTCTAGATTTGGTTGATCTTAGCTGATTAGGAAGCAACGGTAACCACAGTTTTTTTACTGTTATGTTCTTCTTATACAAAGTTGTGTCCGACGCACTAAAGAATCTTGGCGTTAGCTAGTATATATCACTGTTTCGTTAACTTATGCAGCGAGTGACTTAGCAGAGATTAGAGAGTAATACCTTCTACCTTACTGTAGGCAGACATATTATTGCGAGGTTACTACGGTTGGAACTCCAGACGTGCTGTACAGGTCCTCGATCAAGTGTTTCCAAAGGTATCACATCTTTCTCCTAATATATCTGAGTGTTCAATTTATGTGAAAGTTCATGTATAGCTTGTTAGATTAAGTGCTTAGGCGCGCCCTCTGCCTTATTTCTTCTTTTATTATCCGTTAAAAGAACGCTTAATACTGCTGTTCAAACAATTTTTTTCTGCAAAGTGTAGGCAAGAAATAGTGCTATTTGTGTTAAGAGCTTAGCTATGCCTTTTGGTTCATATCATCTGACAAATCACAATATCATCAAAGTCTTCTCGGAGGTTGATATGGTTTGGGCATGTGATTAGTTGGGGCACGGATGTCCCGGTTCGGAGGTGCGAGAGGTTAGCTTTGGATGGTTTCAGGCGGGGTAGAGATAGACCAAAGAAATACTGGAGGTAGGTGATTGGACATGAATGGAGCAGTTACAGCTTAGCTTACTGTGGACATAACCCTAGATAAGAAAGTATGGAGAACACGAATTAGGTTAGAAGGTTAGTGCGTGTGGGTGAGTCGTAGCCAGTAGTTAGGTGTGCTTTGGGGTAGCCTTGCTAGTAGTTGTAGGACTTTTCAAATAGGATGGAGTCTCTAGTTAGGTGGTTTCTTGCGGTTTATTAGTGTATCGTACTACTTTGTGGGTGCCTTATTTCTGTTATTTCATCTTGTCTCATGTTTTATTACGACCTTACTTACTGTCTCTGTGTTTTGAGCCGGGGGTCTATAGAAAACAGTCTCTCCACTTCTTCAGAGGTAGTGATATGGACTGCGTACATTTTACCCTCCCCAGAACCCACTACGTGGGAGTTCACTGGGTATGTTGTTGTTGTTGCTTCTTGGATCTTTATCGTGGAGAGCTTTTAGGAATCGAGAATGTCCTTTAGAAACCTACTTATTTTTTCAACAAGATATCTCATCTGGTATTGGAAGACATCTCCGATATACAAACTTTTGACTTCTTAAATGGTGTTTTTCCTCTTCCAGGATGCAACGGTTCAGCCCATGTTGGTGATTGTTTACTTTGGTGGTAACGATTCGATGGGACCTCATTCGTCTGGATTGGGTCCGCACGTACCTCTTCCAGAATACATCGAGAACATGAGAAAAATTGCAACTCATCTCAAGGTATCCGCTTGTTTTCTATTTTTATCTGTAAAAACATGAACATTAGCTGGCTCAAGACACCGTAACGCCTTAAGATGTATAATGTTTCGAGAAGTCTGGAAATTATTTCACTTTGTTGCATACGATGGGTTGCGCTTATGTAAACAAACTGTGGTGATTATTGATCCTAGAATTTTTCTTTTTGGTGGGGATGGTTAGGGTCTCTCGGAGAACATTCGCATAATCTTTCTCAGTTGTCCACCTGTGGACGAGGCCAGAGTTCGTGAAAATACAAGGTAATTCGGTGCCCATCATCAGTTTCATGTTATCTCCCACCCTTTTCCGATTACTGGGCCAAGTTCGTCATCTCTTTTGCAAACAGTTCATATTTCAGTGAGTTGGTTCGAACAAATGAGTTGTGTCGACAGTATTCCGAGGCCTGCATAGAGCTGTGCAAAGAGATGAATCTGAAGTTTGTTGATCTTTGGACAGCACTTCAGAAAAGAGAAGATTGGTTGACCGCTTGTTTTACGTAAGTCCACCTACGTGTTTCTGCGGTTTTGTATCTCTACGAAATTGAGAACATCTGTGAACGTTTAACTGTTTCGCTCCCTAGATTTCAGTTGAATTCATATCTTATTGTTCTTTATGAATATGAAATCTGTTTTGTGATCTTCAGCATCATCGCTGAAATTGTCGCATCAACGGGAAAATCTTTCTACTCTAGATTTCTGCTGTTTATTAGCATGTCCCTAGAAATTGAACTTCCAACGTTACCGTATAGCTCTAGTTATGGTTTCTGAGTAACTCCAAAAAATACCATGAAATCAGTTTATGAAAGTGCTATACACGACATAGATCGTAACAAGTTCTAGCTAGATCAAAGTATTTTATTTCCGGTAGTTTGTTCAAGAAGGATAAGTTATGTTCACTACACTACTTGACAGTATCTTTTTGCGATAATCATCGATATCTGCGTTCTGGCATCTTGAATGGCAAACAAGGTTGAATATTGTCTCGGTGCTAGAATGCTACGTTATGTTCACTACACTTCTCGACAGTACCTTTTTGGGATAATCATCAATATCTGCTTCTCGGGATCTTGAATGGCAAACAAGGTTGAATATTGTCTCGTTGCTAGAATTCTAAGTTATGTTCACTACACTACTTGACAGCTAAGTTGCTCGGACTCTTCAAAAATATCATGGGGCGCGTGTCGG
>NC_061118.1:38503749-38540672 GCF_002878395.1 Capsicum annuum | reverse complement strand
ATCCGACACGGGTGTGGCAACATTTTTGGAGAGTCCGAGCAACTTAGAGTCAGTATCTTTTTGGGATAACCATCGATATCTTCTTCCTGGAATCTTGAACGGCAAACAAGGTTGAATATCGTCTCAATCAGTGGAGGAGCCACATGTTGAACCCCCCTCGACTAGTTCGTATATATACTTCTGAACCCCCTCAATGAAAATCCTGGCTCCGCCACTGGTCTCAATGACTGTTAGGCCAATCATTTCTCCATTCCCAGAATCATAATTCTCCGATAGCTTCAATATCACGACGTGTCTTGGTGCTCATCTTTTCGAGCGCCAAGAGGAAACAGCAGTGTTGTGAACATGTCGCGAGCGAGTTTCTAAACGTGTTTTTTCTTTTTTTACAGGGACGGGATTCACTTAGCCGAGGAGGGGAGTAAAATAGTCGTCGAAGAGATCCTCAAAGTTTTGAAAGAAGCTGAATGGACACCAAGTTTACACTGGAAATCCATGCCAACAGAATTTTCTGAAGACTCACCTTGTGATTTGGTTTTAGCTGATGGTAAAACAACAATAAACTCATCTGAATGGACTTACCATAGACAAATTCAATGGGATTAAATTTAGTCGAGGTGCGCGCAAGCTGGCTCGGACACCACGGAAACATACATAAACGTGCCGTTTAACTTGGCTTCAACTTCCATCGACGCTCTCCGAGCACATTAACGTGTATAAAGGTGAACAAGTAGGCACACGCGTCTTACGTGGGCGTCCTACGTGGCCGATTCGTGTATTATGCCACCACACAGGATGCGTGTGTCGACGTGTTCAACTTTATATTTTGCGTGTGCATCATAAGTTGGAGGTCGTAGATGCGAGCTGCGGCCAAGTTAAAAGGACATGTTTATGTATTACCTATGATTGCAGTTTTTACTTTAGTCTGCAAGAAGATATTCATACTATTTTTATTTTTTTTATTGAACTGCTAATTTGTTATTTCTTTATTTATGTGGAATAACATTCAAATATTTATTATTTGAGCAATAACAACAACAAACCCAATGTATTCCCATACAGTGAGGTCTGGGGGTAAGATGTATGCAGTCCATACCACTACTTCAGGAGAAGTAGAAAGGTTCTTTCCGATAGACCCCCGGCTCAAGATAAAGAATAATAAACAGATACTTAATAGAGCATGGAACAGGATGTCAAGACAAAAATACGTCACCCACAAGGAATAATAAACAAAGAATAGTAAACATATTCGTAATAAAGCATACAACAAAGTGTCCTAGCAAGAGTAATACATCTACCAAGTAATGTCCTACCCCAACGACTCAAACTGGCACTAGCCTTCTATCCTAATCCGCGCCTTCCAGATCTTCCTATTTAGGGTCATGTCCTCAGTGAGCTGTAACTGCTCCATGTCCCGCCTGATCACCTCTCTCCAGTATTTCTTCGACCTACCCCTACCACGCTTGAAACCATTCAAAGCAAGTTTCTCACACCTACGAACCGGGACATCCATGCCCCTCCTCATCTCATGCTCGAACCATCTCAATCGAACTTCCCGCATCTTGTCCTCCACCGAAGCCACTCCAACCTTTTCCCGAATAGTCTCATTTCAAACTCTATCACCCCTATTAAGCCCACACATCAAACGCAACATCCGCATTTTTGTCACCTTCAATTTTTGAATGTGAGAGTTCTTGACTGGCCAATATTCCTCTCCATACAACATGACCGAGCGGACTGCCACCCTGTAGAATTTGCCTTTAAGCTTGGGCGGCACCTTCCTATCACACAACACCTTCGAGGCGTGCTTCCACTTTATCCATTCCGCTCCAATACGATGGGAGACATCCTCATCAATCTCACCATTCCCCTGAATCATGAACCCCAGATACTTGAAACTATCCCTCTTACACACCGTCTGGAAATCCAACCTTACTACCACCTCGTCTTACCTTTCAGCATCAATGAATTAATGTCATTTTAAACAAGTTATCTAAATTATAATTTTAATTATCTTACTGAATTACTAGTTGATATCATGCCATTTGGTTTTTTATTTTGAGGTTGTATATCATCTAAATTATTCTTTATAATCTTTTATCAATTTATAAAAATAATGTAGTTTGTTTTAATTTTATCAAGGAGGTGATTATTTTTATTGTGTTTCTTGAAGATAAATTCAATCTTGGTTTAGAGATAGATTGGATACGCTTGTAGCATCGTCTAATTTTATAAGATTTGATTACATAAAATACACTTACTGTTGTAATCTGTTCGTTTGTAGAATTTTCAAATATGCAGTCTATACTACTATCTCAGATGAAGTAGAGAGATTGTTTTCGATAGATCCTCGACTCACGACAAAAAAAGTATAAAAAAAGGCATAATAAAAATTAAAAACAAGATAAAATAGCACACCAATGGAGTAACAAAAAAAGACGTCAACCACAAGCGTTGGTGTAGTGGTTCAGCACCTCACCCCTTAAGCAAGAGGTTGGAGGTTCGATCCCCACCTCAAGTGAATGGAGAAAACTTTGCGGTTAGTTTCCTACCACTTAGTGTGCTGATAGTGGAACGAAAGATTAGTCTCACGGCTAGAGAAAACTCTGTGGCCAGTAGACGCCAACAGGATAGTTCAATAAACTATCTAACTGAAATCACAAACATCACCAAAACAACGTGAACTAGAAATTACAAGACACGCACATATCACGACGTCTGCTGGCACGACTACACACAAAACATCCTCCCTACAAGTAAGAACGCACTCTCACTTACTAATCATCTATCCTAATCCTCGTACTCTACGTTTTCCTATTCAGAATCATGTTCTTGGTAAACTGTTACCGCTCCATGTCATATCTAATAACTTTCTTTCAATACTTTTTCGATCTAACTCTACCATGCTTGAAATCCATCCACGACCAACCTATCACACCTCCGTACAGGAGCAAGAGCATTGGTACCCCTTCTCATCACTGGTCTAAATCATCTCAATCTCACCTTTCGTATTTTAACTTTCACCAAAGTCACTCACATCTTCTCAATCATTATTTTTTTCTTTTTTAGTTCTTTTAATTTATGTTTTCTTTCTTCTTAATTTTTTTTAATTATTAAATCAAAGTCAATTTCTCTCTTCTTCATTTCAATGATTTTACTACTATTATCTACAAACTATAGTTCTTCTTTCATATAGGCTCGTCACAAGGTACAACTTAGACGTCTGTTTGGTTGGGAATAAATTATCTCAAAATAATTAATTTTAAAATTATTTATTTTATAATTAATTATTCTATCATATATATATATATATATATATATATGGAATAACTTATTCCATATATAAATAGTGAAATAAATAATTTTATAACTAACTAATAACTTTAATACTCTCATATGTTTTTCTAAAATTATTATAACTTATACCTCATAACATAACTTATACCTCATAACAAACGAGCCGTAGGATTCGTTTGATGGGTAACAAAGTTATCTTCAACTAATTAGTTTTGAAAATATAAGAATTAATTATTTTATTATATATATAATAAGATAATTTATCTCATTACTATAACATAAACAATAAAATAAATAATGTTAGAATTATCTCTCTCTCTGGCGGATCTTGCAGATCTGAGTATACACTTTAGACCCAAGATTCATACCTCACTACCCTCACCCCCCACCCCCACCCCCACGCCCCACCCCCACCCCCTCCACTGAAGATTGAATCTGATCCAATAGTTTTCTTCATTTGATCTGGTTAGTATTATTTGCTCAATTTTTCTCAATCTGGGTACAATTGTTTAGGTGATTTGGGTATTGGGTTGGCGTTGAATTTTAGGAATTTGATGGTTGTTATGCTATGTGTACAACTGATTTTCCTTCCTAGTTGTGTTATTTGCTGGATTTTTCTATTTGGGTCATCTTGTTTTTGTGATTTGGGTATTGGATTGGTGTTGAATCTTAGGAATTTGATGGTTTAGGCTAAATGTATCGCTTAGTGTACAACTGATTATCGTTCTGGGTGTGTTATTTGCTTAATTTCTCTATCTGGTTTATCTTGTATCTGTGTTTTGCGTGTTGGGTTGGTGTTAAATTTTAGGAATTTGATGTTTAGGTTAAATGTATCGTTCAGTTACGCTATGTGTACAGCTGATTTTCGTCCTAGTTTGATTATTTGCTGGATTTTTCTCTATCTGGGTCATCTTGTTATTGTGATTTGCGTGTTGGGTTGGCGTTAAATCTTATAATTTGATGGGTTTTGCCTCGTTCAGTTGTGCTATTTTGATCGATTTCTCTTTTACGTACAACTGAGTTTCGTCCTGGTTGTGTTATTTGCTTGATATCTCTATTTGGGTTGACCTCAAATTTTAAAATTTTCGTCTTAGTTCTGTTTGTTGTTTGATTTCTCTATCTGGATCGTCTTGTATTTGTGATTTGCGTACTGTGTTAAATTTTAGGAATTTGATGGTTTAGGGCTGAATGTATCATTCAGTTATGCTATGTGTACAACTGAGTTTCGTCCTGGTTGTGTTATTTGCTTGATATCTCTATTTGGGTTGACCTCAAATTTTAAAATTTTCGTCTTAGTTCTGTTTGTTGTTTGATTTCTCTATCTGGATCGTCTTGTATTTGTGATTTGCGTACTGTGTTAAATTTTAGGAATTTGATGGTTTAGGGCTGAATGTATCATTCAGTTATGCTATGTGTACAACTGATTTTTCGTCCTAGTTATGTTATTAGCTCAATTTTTCTATCTGGTTCGTCTTGTATCTGTGATTTGTGAACTGGGTTGGCGTCAAAATTTAGGAATTTGATGGATTAGGGCTGAATGTATCATTCAGTTATGCAATGTGTACAACTGATTTTCGTCCTAGTTTTGTTATTAGCTCAATTTTTCTATCTGGTTCGTCTTGTATCTGTGATTTGTGAACTGGGTTGGCATCAAAATTTTGGAATTTGATGGTTTTAGCTTCGTTCAGTTCGGCTATTTTGATCAATTTCTCTCTTATGTACAACTGGTTTTTGTCCTAGTTGTGCTATTTGCTTGATTTCTCTATCTGGATATCCTTTTATCTGAGCTTTGCTTGTTGGGTTTGACATAAAACTATAAAATTTTCCTCCTAGTTCCATTCTGTGCTCGATTTCTCTATCTTGCTCTTCTTGTATCTGTGCTTTGCTTATTGGGTTGTCACATCAAACTTCAATTTTTGTCCTAGTTCTGTTCGTTGCTCGATTTCTCTATCTGGGTCATCTTGTATCTGTGCTTTGATCGATTTCTCTTCTCTGTACAGCCGATTGTCGTCCTAGTTGTGTTATTTGCTCAATTTCTCCTTCTGGGGTACCCTTGTATTTGTGCTTTGCTTGTTGGGTTGACATCAAACTTTAATTTCTGCCCAGTTCTGTTCTTTGGTCAATTTCTTTATCTGGGTCCTCCTGTTTCTGTGTTTTGCTTATTGGGTTGACGCCAAACTCTAAAATCTTCGTCCTGATTATGCTCTTTGCTCGATTTCTGTATCTGGGTCATCCTGTATCTGAGCTTTTCTTATTGTGTTAATGTCAATGTGAGAAATTTGATTGTTTAGGGCTAAATATCTTGTCCAGTTATGCTATTTTGATCAATTTGTGGATCTGAATTAGGTGGTTGAATCAGAAGTGCAGTGCGTTTTTTATGCTCTTTTCCACTTGTATGTAGTAATTCGTGGACCATTTTTATATTTGCTTAAGACGATTTTTTTAATTTCAGTATCACATTTAGTTTGTGTTTCCCCCTCAAATAGTGTAACTTAGTATTGATCTGGATCGTAATAAAATTGAATCTGGTATTAGGGCGTCGGTTCCTTAGATCGTTGAAGGATCAAATGAGCATTGTTAAGATTTCAATTCTCTTGCAATTCAGTTCTTGTTTTTCTCCTGGTCTTTCAGAGGTTCTGTGATTTTTGATTTCCTTGTAACGCAGATGCATTCACAGAGTTGATGTAGCATTTCTTCTTTCCATAGAACATCAATTATAGTAATTTAACTTGCTCAACAGAAGGAAAACTAGGACACCCTTTCTTGATCCTTATGACGTTTTTCGTTCTTTTGTAACTAAAGATTTTGTCTGGTTGAAGTTTATGAGAAGATACATTAATTTCAGGTAAGGTGACTAGAATAAAATGGAGAAGTCCTGCTCATTGCTGGTACATTTTGACAAGGGTACACCAGCTCTTGCCAATGAGATCAAAGAAGCACTTGAAGGAAATGATGTCCCCGCCAAGATTGATGCTATGAAGAAGGCCATAATGCTTTTATTGAATGGAGAGACCCTACCTCAGCTCTTTATTACTATTATTAGATATGTCTTGCCTTCTGAGGATCACACAATTCAAAAACTGTTGCTTTTGTATTTGGAGATCATCGAGAAGACAGATTCGAAGGGGCGTGTGCTGCCCGAGATGATCCTAATCTGCCAGAACTTGAGGAATAATTTGCAGCATCCCAATGAGTACCTTCGTGGAGTTGCTTTGAGATTTCTTTGCAGGCTGAATGAGGTTGATATAATTGAACCTCTAATTCCATCAATTATGAGCAATTTGGAGCACCGACATCCATTTGTGAGGAGGAATGCAATTCTTGCTGTGATGTCTGTTTACAAGCTCCCACATGGTGAGCAGTTACTGGTAGATGCACCAGAGAAGATTGAGAATGTCCTAACCACTGAGCAGGATCCATCGGCTAAGAGGAATGCGTTTCTGATGCTCTTCCAATGTGCTCAGGAGCGTGCTATCAATTACCTCTTCACTCATTTTGATAGAGTCTCTGATTGGGGTGAGTTACTTCAGATGGTTGTATTGGATTTGATTAGAAAAGTTTGCAGGGCAAACAAAGCGGAGAAAGGTAGGTATATCAAGATTATTATATCATTGCTGACTTCCCCTTCTGCTGCTGTTACATATGAATGTGCTGGAACTCTTGTTTCGTTATCTTCTGCTCCAAGTGCTATAAGAGCTGCTGCCAACACCTACTGTCAACTTCTTCAATCTCAGAGTGACAACAATGTTAAGCTTATTGTGCTTGATCGACTGAATGAATTGAAGTCTTCGCATAAAGATGTCATGGTTGATATGATAATGGATGTCCTTAGAGTACTTTCCAGCCCAAACCTTGATATCCGTAGAAAAACACTCGACATTGTTCTTGAATTGATCACTCCCAGGAATATCAATGAGGTCGTTCTCACACTGAAGAAAGAAGTTGTGAAAACTCAAAGTGGTGAGCTTGAGAAAAATGGTGAGTACCGCCAAATGCTCATCCAAGCCATTCATTCTTGCGCCATAAAGTTTCCAGAAGTGGCAAGCACTGTGGTCCATCTGTTGATGGACTTCTTGGGTGACAGCAACGTTGCTTCTGCAAATGATGTGGTCGTCTTTGTCCGGGAGATTATTGAAACAAACCCAAAATTAAGGGTTTCCATTGTGACAAGGCTACTTGACACTTTCTACCAAATTCGAGCAGCACGCGTTTGTTCCTGTGCTCTTTGGATCATTGGAGAGTATTGTCTCTCTCTTTCTGAAGTTGAGAGTGGCATCGCAACTATCAAGCAGTGCCTTGGAGACCTACCATTTTACTCAGTTTCTGAGGAAAGTGAAGCTACTGATACTTCAAAAAAGACTCAGCAAGCAAACTCCATTACTACCGTATCATCTAGAAGACCAGCTGTACTTGCTGATGGGACATATGCTACCCAAAGTGCTGCATCTGAAACTGCTCTCTCTCCTCCAACAATTGTTCAAGGATCTTTAGCCACTGGAAACCTGAGATCCCTTCTTCTCACTGGTGATTTCTTCCTGGGAGCAGTTGTTGCTTGTACACTGACTAAGCTCATTCTGAGGCTGGAAGAAGTTCAACCATCAAAAATTGAAGTGAACAAAGCAACAACAGATGCATTACTGATCATGGTCTCAATGCTACAGCTAGGGCAGTCGTGTGTTCTTCCTTACCCAATTGACAATGATTCTCATGACAGAATAGTTCTTTGCGTAAGATTGCTCTGTAATACGGGTGGCGAGGTTAGGAAGATCTGGTTGAGCTCTTGCCGTGAGAGTTTTGTTAATATGCTTTCTGATAAACAACTACGAGAGTCAGAGGAGATCAAAGCAAAGGCACAAATTTCTCATGCCCAGCCAGATGACCTCATTGATTTCTACCATTTGAAGAGTAGGAGGGTAAGAAACTTCTACCTGAAATATGATGTGTTTGGAGGATACAGGATATTCTCTTTTCTAGTTCCTGCTAATATTTCACTTGCTATATCTTACTGAAAATGTTAATTAGTAAACCTTTTGTCAATTGATAAGCATATCATATCTGATCTTGTATCATAATCCTCCCTACTTGTGGGATTTCACTGGATATGTTGTTGTTTATTGTATCATAATCCTTGCTCTGTTTTCATTCAGGCCTTGCATGGGTCATTCTCATCGTCTTATTTTTCCACCTTACCGAATCACATACCTATCTGGATCTTGGGATGCTATTTCTGACCATAGGAAAAGAAAAGTAGTTTATTTATGGTGCTTCCCAGTGTTTTCATGGTTTATTTTTTGACTTTTATCTCCATAATCAAATAACTATATATACATATGCGTTTGGTTGAGTCTCTTTAAGCAGCAGCAACAACAACATAACCGGTGTAATCCCATAAGTGGAGTCTGGGGAGGGTGGTGTGGGTGTGTACGAGCCTTACCCCCACCTTGTGAAGATAGAGAGAGATGGAGAGGCTGTGTCTGATAAACCCTCGACTCAATAAAGCATTTCAGAAAAAAAGAATCAAGTATGTAAAGCAAATACAATAGCAAAGAATCTGAAGAAGAATGTATTAGAAGAGTGTCTTTAAGCATGGAGAGTAGGAAAGTTGATTACGTTTTCTCTTAAAGAAGAATGTATTAGGTGTGATGCGTCTTAATGTGATATTTTTAATTTAACAATAGAGCAAATTGGAATCTTTTCCCTAATTTATATGGGTGGTGCAAAAACTGGACTCTTATTACTGCCGGAACTTTCTGGAGAAAAACGTAACTTTCCTTTCACCTGACCCGTCTATGGAAAGTAAGAAAATTTGAGCATTCGCGTTAACTCTATTTTCTGAGTTTCTTGTTTTAGTTTATGCTAATCAACTACGTTTGGCATTTCTTTTTCAAAACTTGTCCTGAAAAAACAGTTTTCTTGAGCTAAGTATCTATCGGAACAATCTCTCTCCACAAAGATAGGGTAAAATATGCATACACCGACCCTCCCCAGGTCCCACTTGTGGGACTATCCAGAGTATGTGGTTGTTCACTTCAAATACATAACTGTAAGATCCCATTGGCAATTGATACCATATCTTTTTTTCTTTGTAGCACCATTAAAATGGAGAAAAGTCTCATACAAAACGGATTTTTCGTTATTTCTTGAGTCTTCAATATTCAAAATAAAGTGAAGTAGTCTATAATTTCATTCCATGCAACAAATAAAAGAGGAAATAAATGTCATAAATATGGTTGTATAGACAAATAACTGTTGTTATATTAAAGACAAATTTTTATACGTCATAGAGGTTTGGGGTGGTTTTGGTGCCAATTGGGTTTTGTTTCTCTGAAAATGGTGAATGAATGAAAATGGACTTTTGAGCCTCAAACAGGTTGATAATAAGGTCATGTGGAAAGCACGAGCTTCTCCATCCACAGTGATGGTTTTGAACTTAAAGAGAACTAGATTGTATGGCTGCACATGTTCTTAAGTTATTGTATTACATGTGCAGCGAAAAAGAGTAGGACAAAATTACTTACTTGCTATAGAAAAGATAGGACACAAAATGCATGCCCTCTATAGATTAATGTAATGAAGACACATCTTTCTCTAATACCCATTATGTAACCCATAATACACCCTCCGTTCGTCCTCCCACTAAAGAATATTTAACTTGTAACTTAATTACGCCTTATTCCTCAATCCCAAACTAGTTACGGTCAGCTTTATGGATCCTCACCATCCATGTGGCTCCAATTAAGTTCATATAAATTGAAAAGAACCTATGTTACTTTACTTTAATGCTCAAGTTAACTTCATCATTCTCCTTATTTAATTAATTGGTCCAGTAGTTTCTAAATCATGCGAGGGTTTGTCTAGGTCATTCATTTTTTCTCCTATGGTGCTAAGAATCAATGCAATAATTGCTTCTCCATGTCTTAACTAAATATATCTTTGCTAGGGAATGAGTCAGCTGGAGTTGGAAGATGAAGTCCAGGATGATTTAAAACGTGCCACTGGAGAATTTGTCAAGGACGAGAATGATGCTAATAAGCTAAGCCGGGTACTGCAGCTGACAGGGTTTAGTGATCCTGTTTATGCAGAAGCATATGTGACAGTTCATCATTATGACATTGTCCTAGATGTCACCATAATAAATCGGACCAAAGAGACACTTCAGAATTTGTGTTTGGAACTGGCAACAATGGGTGATCTTAAGCTTGTTGAGCGTCCACAGAATTATACTTTAGCTCCTCAGTCAAGCAAGCAGATAAAAGCTAATATCAAGGTGTCTTCTACTGAAACTGGAGTGATTTTTGGGAACATTGTCTATGAGGCTTCAAATGTGCTTGATCGGACTGTTATTGTGCTCAATGATATCCATATTGACATCATGGATTACATCTCTCCTGCCGTTTGCAGCGAGGCTGCTTTTAGAACTATGTGGGCGGAATTTGAGTGGGAAAACAAGGTAAAATGCCTTTCTTTAATATTTCACAATCATTTGATAGTTCTTTTTTTGTTGCCTCTAATTTTCTAAGCCTTTTGAGGTCATAAAAGATCTGTTTCTTTGAGTTAAAGAAATTGAGCCAAAGTCATTCTCACATAGTTTTTTGCAAGTCACGTGATTTCTGGTTTCTTTTGTGTGCCGTCAAAATTTGAGCTAAGAGTGTGTTTACCAAATTTCGTGTAGGAAATTAGTGGTCTGAAGGTGATATAATTCTCTAGCAGATATGTTTCTTTAATGTGTTCTTGAATCTTGATCTTTAACTGGAGTTTTTTTTTGATGGGTAAAAGTTTCTATTCATGAGGTACCAAGATGGTATACGACCAAGAACAAGACAAAACTACATCTCCACATACAAACTACATATTCCCCCGTAAAAGATCCAGAAAATTCTACTGGTCCATCTTATCTAGAGTACTGCTATAACACCAAAAGAACAGGTTTTTTGATACGTCTATTTTTTACGCTAGCAATCTGAGGCCTTTTCCCCTCAAAGCATGTCTTGTTCCTTTCCAGCCAAACACTCCAAAATATGCAAATGGGTATAGTCCTCCATATTTGTTTCATACTTCTCTGTACTCTTTGAGCTTGCCAAACTTCCATCAGACTGCTGATCT
The DNA here is from genome assembly GCF_002878395.1 of Capsicum annuum. Classification (NCBI taxonomy): domain Eukaryota; kingdom Viridiplantae; phylum Streptophyta; class Magnoliopsida; order Solanales; family Solanaceae; genus Capsicum; species Capsicum annuum. The sequence goes on along the minus strand of NC_061118.1, from coordinate 38,529,275 downwards.
TCTGTGGTATAAGCAATGACACACCCATCATGTTCAGAAACAATTGCCAGCATTGTCTTGAGAAACTACAATGAAGAAACAAATGCTCAACCGTTTCCAGCTCTCTGTTACAAAGAAAACATCTGCTGCACATGGAATAGTCTTTTTTGCAGATTATTTTGGGTTAAACAAGCATCCCTGGCTGCTAACCAACCAGGGTGCCTTAGCTCTCCAGATCAGACACATGAATTATTAATTTTAAATGGAGTTTTGATTAAATGAATACATCATTTGATGCTATTAGACCCTCATATGGACTCTTCTTTTTCTTACTGTCAAAATAACAGTGCAACAGACACATGAATTATAATTTTATGCACTCATGAATAGCCTAGACTGAAGTGGTCCGCTTAAAACCATGAGCTCCTCAGGCTGATATTGTACATTGCAGGTTGCTGTCAACACTGTCATTCAAGCTGAAAAGGAATTTCTTGACCATATTATCAAATCAACCAACATGAAGTGCCTGACTGCACCGTGAGTTCTCTGGTCACTCGCTAGATTATGAAAATTGATGTTTGATTTTTTCTTTTTAATTTGCATCGTCTTATTTCTGATTTTGTTTTTATGGATATTAATCCAATCTGGATTGTAGAGTATGATTTTTCCTTGTCATTTATATTCTTCATAGACAACATTTGTTTAACTGTGTATGGCAATGCTGCAAATTGTTGGAACTTCCATAGAATTTTATTACTTCATCTACAAGAATCATATTTGTGCTAACCAAGAAATGATACTTTTTTCCAAATTGGATTTGCTCTAGTTCTCTTCTAATTTAGGGGTACTAGGTAGTTTCTTTTTCTATCATCTCGACAACAATTTCTATATTGTAGCTTTTTTTCATCTACTCTTGTTGAATGTACTTTAATTGCACAAAATTTAGAAGATAGTCAAATTGATGTTTCAGGTTCACAATCACGTTAGGGTTAGTTTTTGTTTTTCACTCGCTGCATATGTTAGGCTGTATTCAGTATACATCTCTGCATGTATGCGTGTGCACCTGTGTAATTGTATGTCGAGATGTACTAGTAAATTCCTCGGAGTTACCGGTTACTTGGTTTATCAAGAGAAAAGAAGTGTCGTATTACTTGTTTGTTGCTCAAGTCATTTAAGTCCTGTTTCCTTGTGTTTCATGGCTGCTGATCACTGTATAATTTTTCCTGTATTTGCTTTCGTACATAATTCCAGATCTGCTCTGGAAAGTGAATGTGGATTCCTTGCTGCTAACCTGTATGCAAAGAGTGCGTTTGGAGAGGATGCTTTGGTGAATTTGAGCGTTGAAAAGCAATCAGATGGTAAGCTGAGTGGTTATATTAGGATAAGAAGCAAAACACAAGGAATTGCTCTTAGCTTGGGAGACAAGATAACACTCAAGCAGAAGGGAGGCAATTGATCTAGTCATGTTGATATTGTCCGCTCTTAGACAGCAACGGTATCCTACTCCATCTTTAACGACATTTTACAACTTAACTTCTTTTTGCCTTGTATGTTTACGTTGACTGTTAGTTTAGGTGGCATTTCTTTTCTGCAGCTTTTGGAAACCACACAGAACAGACACAAAACACCTATATATTAGAAGTGTTTTAGATATCACTCCCTGGGTACCATTTTATGTGACAGACTGGATTGTACGCATTGATAAATATTGTTAATTGTACTGTTATTGAATGGGTGTCTTATTTCCTTTATTATCTAGCAGTATGTTATCCCATCTTGTTGTGTGCTTTTCTGTTTTTTGTTTGTTATACTGTTATATGTCTTCTACCAGAAACGGCCTCTCTTGATCTGAGGTAGTAATATGGACTGCGTACACTTTACCCTCCCCAGAATACACTAGGTATGTTGTTGTTGTTGTAGCAGTCTAAGGACTTGGTCAACAATTTGTTGTACTAATTTGTTTTGACTAGGAAAACATCACTTTTTTGTTAATTATTCACAGAACTGGAGATCTTGTAAAAGCTGTCTAGAACATCCACGGAATACATATATGTTGGACCACATTGGTTTGGCTAAAACACCACGTATTTTGGACCGGGGGGAGTAATATTTACTAACACAAGTGTTGTTTAAGATTTCAGCTCTTTAGTTCACGTTATGTTGTTTCTATCTGGACCGCTTCTTTGAGCACCGCTCATCAGTTTTTCCTATTTGCAGGTTGTTGTTAGACATGAATCTGAGACTCCTTCACATCTCCCATTTGTAGCTTGGAGGAGTGCTGGGGTTATTGAGAAAACCTGTAGAAATTGTATTACTGCACTTAGGTTCCGATAAGAAAAGTTCGGGCATTTTACTCTAGTTTGAGGACATTTTTTTGTAGAGAAATCGGAAGAGAGTGTGCTGCTTTATCTTTCTGTTGTAAGTGAAATGAATTTGGTCCAAGTCGCTCGTTCTGCCTGTTACCTTCCGTGTAACTCCCTATTCGCGATTTCCATTGTTTGTAACAAAGATCAACTCAGTTTCCAGTGCCATATTATATATTGAAATTTTAGTTAATTTCCTCAGCAGATTACCTCTTCCTCCTTTCACCTTTTCTTGTTTTATTCCATGTTTGTGCAAACCTGTGTGCAGATTTTGAGTTTTTTTAAGTCTCATTGGGACAGGTTTTGACACCATCTTCTTGAGCCGAGGGGCTGTCGGAAACCACCTCTCTACCGACCAAGGTAGGGGTAAGGTTTGCGTTCAGTCTACACTTTTCAAACCCCACACTGGATGTCTCAGTTAAAGGGCAGTCCAGTCTGATGCACTAAAGCTCCCACTATGTGCAGAGTCCGGAAAGGCCTCACCACAAGGGTGTATTGTACTGTACGCAACCTTACCTAGCGTTTCTGTTTCTAAGGCTTGAGCTCGTGACCTCCTGATCACATGACAACAACTTTACTGGTACTGGATGTCTCAGTTAACTAGAAATCGAATTATCTCTAAAGCTCCCGCTATGCACAGGGTCCGGGAAGACCCCACCACAAGGGTGTATTGTACTGTACGCAACCTTACCTTGCGTTTCTATTTCTAAGGCTTGAACTCGTGACCTCTTGATCACATGACAACAACTTTACCGGTACTGGATGTCTCAGCTAACTAGAAATCGAATTATCTCGCCGGTCCATGAAACCACTTCTCTTATGCCTATCTAATTACCCCCATTTCACCAAGGAGCTTATATAGGCTTTGACAAAAGAAGCCACTTCTCTTGTGCAAGTTTCATTATGTACAAGTTTTAGCTTTCTTCACAAAGGTACTTTTACAACAATATAACCATTATAGTCCCACAAGTAGAGAGGAAAGAGCGTACGCAAACGTTTTCAATAACAGCTAAGATATATACAATTGAATAAATTACCAGAAAAAACAACAACTAGCATAATAGAAGCATTACTGGACCATTTTAACAACAGCCAAGATATATTATATAGTTATTGCATTACATCTTTAAGAAGATACTTTTTACTCTAATATTTACTTGTACAATTCATCGCACAGACAGCCTGAAGAACAGCTCGTAGCTTAATTTTCGCGTTACAGCTAAAATACAAAACCACAAACGTGAATGCCAAATATATGGCGGTGACTACATCAAATCCGTATGAGATGTATTCTCGACTGTAGTTGCTATGTATGTCCCAAAACAGCATATAGGAAAAACCAAAATCGCCAAATAATAGCATGTGTATAATCACTCGAGTAGAGGTTGGATAGAGTCTCAGACGACACAGCTTACACTGTTAGTAGCTCTTGTGATGTTCACCATTGACAGAGATGTCTCTCGCGTTTGGAAGAATACAATTGGATTTCTTATAGCGTACTGAATTCCGTCTGCCAAACTGCCAAAGGCGTCACATAGTTTCTCTGCATTATCAAATCGATGATACATCAGAGGGGAAATTAGCCTCAGTATGAGATGATGTGAACAGCATATCATTGCCTAGGCGAATTTAGGCAGTTGTATGAAAATTGATAGGGATTCTAAGACTCTTCGTGTGCTTTTGTTAGATAGAGAAATGCCTTCAGAACAAATGACCCACTTACCCGCTCAATCGTTGAGCTTTAGCTTTTAGATGTCATCAAAGAAAATTGGATGATATCGCACAGTCGATCTCTTTTACCATGAACTGCATCGAGTCTGCAGATGGTAAAGATGTCAAATTTTCTAATCGCGTAATTTATGCTGTTAACGGCCTTCTCAATAACAAGACGGATTGTACAAGCACACACGCTAGGCAACAGAGAAAACAGACTTACCTCAGCTACGCATTTCCAGGTTAGTCGTATTCCAATGTGCTAACGGCTGCAGTCAGTCTATCATAAGCACTTCGAATTTTATGTCTTTCTTCAATTTTCATTGTAATATCCTCGGAAGACTGCAAACACAAAATTGATTACATGTAATGCACGTCAAAATGAATCCTTATACTGGAAACACAGAACCAGCAAAGTAGTCCCCCATCGACTCTCTTTTCCCCTTTTCACCGAACAAACCAATACACAGTTCTATTCAACAATCTTTATGGAATTAGTTCTTAGCAAGCGTCATTGCACAAATACATGAAGTAAATGGTCCTTTCTTCTCTTTTTCCAGCGGGCAAGGTGTGGGAGAGATGGGGCTCAAACAGGCATCTTAGACCTGAAATAGAAACTTCTTGCTCTTGAAAGCTCGAGGCGGCAATAAGGGTCTTCTTTTTCTAAAACTCACTCATTTATCCATTCAAATGGTCCAGAAGGGACAAGCTAGGAGCACTTGAAATTATTATGCATCCCAAGTTCCTAACCGATATATATATTCCACGACACGGACAAATTAGAACATAAGGACAATAACATTATTGTATACATTACAAATAAGTTGTATTATATGCAAGGTTACTTGAGAAAGTGGAAAGCTTGAGCTCAGAGCTTGATGTCATACCTCTAGTGTGCGCATGCTTTCTAATATATTTCTAATCTCCATCTTGCATGACTTGAGAAGTTTCTGCATCTTAATATCTCCATGCATAAGTAAGAGAACGGAGACTATTGAAAGAATTCTGCTTGAATGATCCTTCGTCAAGGCACCATTCTGATGAGGCGGAAGTGATGAAACTTTTCCCCTGATGAATGATTCCATCACTTTCAGTATCCGACTTAACAGCATGTGGTTCCTATCAAATAGGAAAAAACATGGAAGGAAGTAATAATGCCTTGTCCGTCGAATCAATAATTTAGTAGCCTCGTCATTTTCCTCTGGAATGTTCTACATCAAAGTTAAAACATAATTGAAAAGCCATGAGTCGAAGGTATAACAAACAAATGACATTAACAACAAAATTCCATCAACTACGCAAATCAAAGCTCTGAAAGGATGGACTTTGGGGGACAAGTAATCAACAAAATTTTGAACGTATCGATAACAAACATAAGGTTACAGGAAATTAACCAGTGATAAACGAAGGAGACTTGATAAATTCTTACATTCACAACACCTAAGAAGTACTCCGGAAGGACCTCAATTAGTCTATTGACAGCTTGTTCAGAAAGTCTAGAAGGTTTTGAGTCTAGTGAGATAAGCAATCTTATAAAACCATATACGTTGTCTACTGGTCGTTTGTGAAACTGCAGAGCAAATAAAACCAAGAATTCAGTGGCTGGAGAAATATCATGATCATCTATCCCAAAACAAAAACACCGTATTAATACAGCAAGCACTGTTTAACTCACTATCTCATCAAGAACAATTTTCTCAAGCATCTGCAAAACAAGCACATCATCTCCAATCTGTGACAAGCAAGAACAAACAGCCCTAACAACTGATTTGAAGGTTCCACGATTTGACTTCCCTTCGTGCTTGTCGGTAGGATAGATTTTCTCTGCAGAAAAGCATCCAGGTTCGAGATTTAATATTTATAACTATAGATCACAGCCAAAGGACAAGTAACAATATCTGAAACAGAAAGTACTACAGCCAAAAAGGAAAATGAATGCAGAATATTTAAGGACAAGTTCCTTGCAAGGGACTCTTATTTCTTAGTAAGACTCAAATATCAATACCTGTCAAAAATTTTGCGGTAATCTTTCTATCAGATTCTCCTATTGGTTGCTCAACGGCTAATCAATAAACTAGGGAATAATTATGTCTTGTAGTACAATATTTTTGAGGAAACATTCGGGCTAGCTTGTACACACTTTGACTATTCCACTGAATACTTGTTACCTCGCACCAACACAAGTACAGGTAACTCTGTCCACCAACACTTAGGCAGACGAGAGAAATCACCTTTAGTATTTAAATTCTGGTCTCCAGGACTTATAACCACTTGGGTTCTATAGTTTTAAAATTCTTAACAGTACTGAGGGAACACCAAAAAGCCTGATTCAGAAGGTACCGGGATAAACTTGAAAGCGTGAAAGCAAAGTGATCAAGAAGCTAATGTAATCTGCAATCTGAATATGGCCAGCCTTGTAGGCTGCGTGTAGAACTTCCATGATTCGGAAAAGGATAAATGGTTCCAACTCGTGACCTACATTAAAACAACCATAGACAAAATAATATCGTGAGGATGGCTGCTAATGCTCATACACGAGAATGTGCTTCTTCTATCATATTTTGCCTGAACCATATTTTGTAACAATACATCTAGACGCTAACAAAAGAGAATTTCCTCTATTTAAGTATATAATTTTTTCCTGATACGAGAGAAGAACATCCGCTAAAATATGCCTGTACAAATAAAGCCAAGGAGTTATACTTACATATGCAACATGAGGCTAAAGATTGAAGTAGCTCCTTGTCCAAGAAAGGGAAGTAATACAGGCAGCATACAGAGAGCTCCTGAATGTCTCTAGGAAGCCTCATGAACGGACCATAGCTTACAATTCCTACAATGCAAGAAAAAGGGACAGCATGTGAGGAATTTTTTTTTTTTGAAACCGGTAACTTTAGAATGTGAGGAATTAATAGTCTGAGATTCAGAATTATGAAAGAAATAAAAGTTGGAATTAGATGACGACAAATCTTAAGTACCACTGCGGTAGGTGCAGTAAAAATCTCTAATGTACTTCATATTGTCATATTCTTCTGCCAGTTGATAGTTCAATTTAGCAGCTTGTCCAGCACGAAGTTGAAGACGTAACACAGACTACAAGAGGCAATTATTTTGGAAGCAAAAGAGGATCGTTCAGCTCAATATGAAAACTTGAAGAGCAAATGGATATGCATATGCCATTAATTTCATTTCAAGTAAGACCAGTATGGTGGTAGCTAAGTAGGTACCTTTGCATGTAATGGGTGTTTATCACCTAAGAGGACTAACAGCTTTGGAAGCTCCCTTATCCATGTACTATGATTAAATATTTCAAGATCTTCAGGATCCAGATAGATGCAATTCTGCTCCTACAATCACCCAAAGTTTGATATTAGTTTCAACGAAGAAAGCTTATGGACATCAACTTGTGCTGACTGTCTAGTAACAAGAGGTAATCTAGTTACTCATCAAGATGGCTGCTAATACATGATTTTTACTTCAAATAAACAAATAACCGCAACCAGAAAAAAGGAGATTCCCTTCGGTTAAGACAAGGAGTTTCACGAATTAAAAATGAAAACACTCCAAAGACATGCTAGGAATATGAAAAATGTGCATTGTTTTGATAGATAATCTTACAGGAAGTAGCATTTCCTCAACAGCAGAAAGGCAAGCCAATTTCATTGAGGATTCTGGACTGCATTCCTCAAAAACTGTCGTAAAAGCCTGCAATCATATGTTTTTTTTTAATCAGGTAGAAAAAATCATGTTAATCAAAAGGCCAAAATTGGCCGTATTCAAGTATATCAAAAAGTAAAGAACCTACTGCACGACATGGTTCTCTACAAAAGACACCAAATCATCTATCCAACCCGTTACTACATGGGTGCACCAAAAATAAATAAGGGATAAGAGGCTATTCCTCAACTGCCAAAAGTCAATTCTATCCCTTCAAAAGCCCTCCTATTTCTCTCTCCAAATGATCCAAATCAAAGCCAAATGAACAAGATTCCAAGCTCGCATTTTCTCCAGCTTCTTCCAGTTTTCCAGCAAAGCAACATGTCCTTCACAGATCTAGGTATCACCCAAGACATACCAAACCAGCTAAAACATATCACACCACAATCTCGTCTTCTGAGCAGGTTGCAATGTAAACGAAGATGATCTACATCCTCACTCGCCTCCTTGCATACGACCTTTCTTTCCCTAAGGTTTTCCGTTGTCAAAATCAGCCCTCTAACATGAGAAAAAGCGCACCTTTCTCGGCACCTTAGGAATCAAAATCGACTTTACCGATAAAAACCTGCACTGCCCTCACGAAAAGTTTCCAATAAAAGGATTTAACAGAATTACAGAAAGAACGCATATACTCCCCCAACTTCCATCTGAGTGTCAAGCCTAACGACTGGCTCACAATATTGATGAAGTAGAGCTAGCAACCTTTGAAACTCATTGACCTCCCAGTCTTTCCTCAAGTTCAGATCCCAAAATGTTTTTCCCCTTGCGTAACCATTATTTGTTGGGCTATCGTCTCCCTCTGACAAGAAATCCTATAGATGTCTCATCTTTTAGCATGTCTCCATACCATTTTCTTTCCCAAAAACTAACTCTACTCCCGTCCCGTACCCTGTAAGAGATGTTATCACAAAAGTCAGCCCATTCTTCATGATATTCCTCCACTCCACACCCAACACCACAGTGACATCATTAATTCTCCACCCCAGTTCCATCACCCCATATTTCCCTACTATCACCCCTCTCCATAAAGAATGGACCTTTACCCTGAACCTCCACAAAAAAGTGAAAATTTTAACTACCAACATTGGCAGCACATACCACATGAAGTCAAAAGGGGATCATAAACCTAGGGTCTAAATACAGTTGAAAAAATGAGGAGAGCATGCTTAAGATTAAAAAATAAGGGCATCTTCAACATCAAATTTGTTTTCAATATCTCTAATATGTGATACTAAAACTGAAAACTATAGGTTCTTAGAACTGCTTGACAAGACTGAACCATAGATCAAGAAAACAAAATGATGACATTACAAGAGAGACTTAACTTAAAGTATAGGTTTTTCAGTTTGTTGTGCAAACCTGAAGGATACGAGACTTCCAAGCAACAGACACTTGCATAATGAGTTTTGGGATAAAAGCAACCAGTGAAATTAAATGCTTCTCATGATGTACTTTACCAGCCTCTCTGCCATTGCAAATCTGCAGGATGTAGGTATTAAATTCAGTATACCATCAGAGGCTAAGACACACATACTCATCTAGAGAGACAACTTAAACACAATTAGAGAGATATAACTTGAAAAAAACAAAACAAGAAATTTTCAAAGATTTGAAAATTTTTGGGGAAAAACACATAAGTTTTATCTCAAGCTATGCTCGTTGTGCACCTTTTAATCGCTAAAGCTAATTTACTTATTCTTTTCTTACTGGTCAGAATATATCATATATTAACCCCACACCCCACTATTGTCCTTTACTCTCTAATTTAACTCCCGAATTTCTTTTTACTCTAAACCAAGTAAATGAAGGTATTATTTCTCATTCATCGGCATCAAAATTACAACCAGCTGAACTTAATTTTTCTGCTGAATTTTCATAAATTCAGCATCACAAACCTTTTCAGATAGAGAACTCTCGATGAACTCCAGAAATCTTTCCAACAACGCAGGGGATAATTTGGACCCATAACTTAGATGCAAAAATATTTCTGTAATCACAATATTCAACATGAAGTATCGATCGCCGTCCTGAAATATTTGCAACCAAAAAAAAATAAGAACAATCAGAGACAAATCACTTTCAATGAAAAGAGACAAAAAGGAAAAGTAAAACAAAAAAAGAGATGTTATTGCATCTATGACCCACTGACATATGAGTATTTACCAATAAATTTGTAAGGACTTCAACAAAATCATGGCCTACTTTTACTCTTGCATGTCTTGTTTGGAACAGTCGCCAAGATTGAAGACTATTTTTGAGATGCAAGATAGGAAGGGCTAGCATTCTTGTTCCGGACCTTCACTTGCTGATAAAACAGTTTTGTTTCTTTGAAGACTTAAATTAGTTTAAGAATGATTGAACGACGACTAAAACTTTAAGTGCATGTGGCATGAAATTAACATGCTAATTGCTAATAGTAGTAACTGTTTGAACATAGATATTCAGTTTACTTAGACTGGCTTCTTTAACAAGTTCAAGCATTCAAGACCTATTATTAAAGATGTAGATATAACATATCAGGAGTCAGGAGGACATCCTCAGTAGAACACCTATGGAATTCCTTGATGTATAATTACGTCTTTAAATGATCCGAAAGTTGGGCTTTTCTAACTCTTGGTGAATAGCAGTCAATCAGTCTCCAACTACTCAGCCTACAGATAATTTTCACTATTGAGCTGTCTCGTGCAAGTCGAAGCTCACATAAAAATACTTTTTTAAATTTGAGAAGTCACAATATACAACAAAGTATCACTACTCAGTTCTAAACATCTGAAGATATTGATGAATTACGCATTTAGGTGATACCACGTAAGTTTTGGGGGGGATACTACAAAATAGTTGATAATAGAATTCCTCTTTAAGGAAGGAAGTTGGTAATGATATTGAAGAAGAAAGACCTAAATCTTTATCCAGATACTCAGCCTCTATAATGGTTATTGTTTACTTTGGTAGTTGTTAGTTAATGCTTTATTCTTCAATTATTTCTTGAAGAAACAATCCGGAAAGGACTCCAAGGAGTAAATATATTCACACCATTCATCTTGATAGATCTCATAACCTTTTTATGCTAGAGTTTATTCATCAAAAAATTATCCTCGAATCTACTCTGGATTGCTTTGAACAATGGATAGCAACTGCAAATCACCTATTCCTACACTGTTGCAGTTGCTACTCAACTATGGCAGATGCACCTCTCTGTTTTTGGCGTTGCAACATTATGCCAAGAACTAAAGAACTCTTTTTTTTGCTGAACAGGAAAAGGAATTGGGGAAGGCAAGAAGAAGGTTCTGGAAACTGTTCCTGCAGGTATATGATGGTCACTTAGGAGGAAAGAATCATAAAGGTTTCAAGGGTAGAGGAAAATATGAACAAGATTAAGTGCAGTTAGTCTTTTTATTTTGGGGTTTTGGTGTCAGTTTCAGAATACATATGATGTAGATAGTTCATTAGAACGAGTTCTCCTACCATGGATGTGTTAGCACTGATCGTTGGAATTTTAAAAAATGAGTGTTGAAATGTATGACCGTCTTATTCAACAGTTTAAAATGTTAGAGAGAGAGAGACTTTTATTTACTTAATTACGTCTTCAACATGTCTCCTCAATGGGGGCTTGATTCTTCATTCTTGTTCATTGGCCTGGCACGTGGAAATCCTTTTCAATCATACATCTTGGTGCAACTCATCAACACAAGTCTTATATACTTTTCCAAAAACGTGAGACTTTATATGTAGTGAGTTCCACTGCAGCTTTAGACTCTAGTAAAAATAGAGCAATACCCAAGCAACTAAAGCTGAACAATGAGATGCATAGACTTTATTCTGCAAACTATAACCATCCCTTCAGATTGTTTCGAGTAAAGATCATTAGTATTTTGCTTTGTTTTTCTATTCCAAATGCATATAGACTTGTGATTTTTCTCTCCTTTTTTTTTTGGTGGAAAGGAGAGAATACTGGAGGAGTACTTGCTGATCTGAGACAGCTAACAAATCATTTTAACATTTGAGTATTTCTAATGGAGTCAGAAGATGTTTACAATCAGAAAAGAAGCTTTCGCAATGTTTCACCTTTATTATTGAGGGCACGGCTACTAGTACGGTATTACCTGGCTATTGTAATACTAGTCTAGTTAAAAGTAGTGCAAAAGAAACTCTAACATAATGCAGAAAATGCCAGTAATAGATTCAAGGGGGTAACGAACCCCTATGATTCGCAACTAGAGAAGGTAATGGAGAAGTACAGGGAAAAAAACTAAAAGATAAGGGAGAAAAATATAGGTGGTCCCACAAGAAAATCATTACTTTCTAAAAATAGAGAGCAACATGGATGAAGAAAAATAACATCAATAAGGAAATTGTACCTTCTCTGACATGCAATCATTCGGACTTAAAGGAAACTCATCCCATAATTTTTTTAAAGTCACTGCTGATATACTTTGGTCACATATACCGAGGTTGTTTTTCTGGTAAGCAGGTGGCAGATTTTGGAAGTTGTGTTGATTTTTGCCAGGCACATGATCCAAGAACCTGACCACAAGATCAATGCTTTGAAGTAAAAACAAAATACAATCGAAGGATTGTGCATCTAAATGGTCCGTGGAGTGGATTAACGGACTAAAGTCCTGGAACGAGCTAACTAGAACGGGCAAGAGATCTGTTAATTTGTTGACAACACCAGAAAAATCTGCAAAATAAATGACAACTGGATTTAGTTTCAGCAAGCCTCCAAAAAGAAAAACCATTAGAAAGTCACAATGGATGCAACTAAGAGCTATATCCCATTATATCTCAATAGATCATCACCGGACTGTAAATGATGGTAATAGAATAACTTCCAATGAGACTTTTCTCCAGTTTATATACTTTGTAATGGATGTCAGATCTAAATTATCATGGAAGACCCCACAACTAACTTATGTCTTCCAACAATTTGTGAGCACCATAGATTTTGTTAGGCGATGGGCAAGGGAAAACATCTTCAATCTTCTTCTGTAACTCAAGTAATTCTTTATCCGAGATGTCGATTGTATTATTAATGATCTCTTTATCCCTCTTGAACTCATTCAATATATCATAACCAGTTTATTATACCTAGCTTTATCTACTTTTTCTCTGCTGACCACTGTCTCATTAGTTAATTTTAACATAAAATTAGTGCACGGGGAACTTAGGGACCACAACAACATCCCCAGGTTCATGTGTCTGCCTAGCCTCATTGCCTCCCTTTTTACTCCATTCCTCTACTTGCCTAGCCTCATTCCCTTCAAACGATACACTCAAGAAATTCTCAAGACATAAGTACCTCCCACTACCCATTCAAACAGTTGTCTTCCCTCCAACAATTGCTGAAGGAAAGCATTCTCCTTCGCTTCCACATTTTTCTACATATCAGCATGTTCAGCAAACCGGAGTCTACAATAGTTTTTTGGTCTTTCAATCCTTATCAACAACCCCAGGCTGTAGAAGCTTTTCTGGCGCGGGCGAGACAACTGGAGTTCTTCTGAGGACTTGGACAAAACTTGAAACCTTGCTAAAGATGTCGCTAGTGCAAAGCTTTTAAAATAACAGATAAATCCAAAAAACCCAACTAGCATAGTTCAAACTTGGTGGATAATGGGTCAGTCTCTACCCTTCTCCACTTAAATACCATGTTTTGGACAGGGTTCAAACTCGCGAAGTGCCCATAACTCACATATCATGCTTAACACTCTTACCACTAGACAAATGCCCTAGGGACTATGCAGTGGAGATAATAATTGGAGCTTGTTTTGCTTATTTTGGCCAATGGAAGAACAATAAACTACAACAGATACCACATTTATTAGATGCATAACACAATCAAGAAGATCATCTGAGCTTTTGTGGACCAGATATTATGTGATTGTGCATCTAGAGGATAAAAATTGTTACCAATGCCCTAATGATTGATAAGATTACTCCACGGTTCCATCAAAAAGTCAGTTAAGTATATGAGGGATATATTTATATCCATTACAAGGATTTATCACAAGCAGCTCTGGTCTTTGAAATGAAAGGAGCTCTGAAAGTTCAATTAGGCACAAAATCTTACCAGTAGATTTATCGGACAGATCAAGATCAAAAGCATGCAAGCTAGCCCGAGTTGCATCCTGTACAAATGAAAGAGTAAGAATTGAACGGGGAAAAGCTTAGAGGGAACGTATCGCCAAGCACAGTTTAGAACAACTTTGGCTGTAATTAAGGGAAAATTGCAGCATATCAATCATTAGCTGACAGAACTAACTCAGCCTACCAACAAAAAAGGTAACACGCACACCAAAGGAAGTTAAATTACAAAGGTCGATTTTGCAATGTCATTAGGAAAGCAAAAAACCTACTCCATAGGTAGGGGAATTTTCGGGATTTGCACATATAATCAATCTTGTAGTGTGTGCATGATGACAACTTAGTACATTCCAAGTTTTACAGTAGTATATTAAATATATTTAGCTATATTCCATTGTATTCTATATCAAGTCCCCACCGCCCGCCTTTCCGTAAAAATTATTTGGAGGCTTACAAGAAGTTGTCCTGTAGCAGCTTATACTGGCTAAGCTTTTGAAGGAGAATATGGTGGTTAGGAGCTTTGCTGAATACAAAGTGTTCGCACATCACTGTACGAGGAAGCAAGCTCGTCGCTAACTAGTCACTACATATCTTACCTATAAAACTGAAAACAAAGACGGTAAGTTCTCCCTTCTTCTCTGTTTTCAAGAATCATCCTAGAGATTATTAGTCAAAGGAACATCAAGTTACTGGCTTGGACGATTAGCTAAAACCTCCATAGCACTTACTCATGAATCCTAAAAAATAATAATGCTGTTGTGGGATCATAGAAGATAAAACTTCACGGAAACTGAAAAGGGGATACGACATAATAAGTATGTGTAGTAGCGTCCAATAGAGCCAGACATGGCAACTCTTCTGATTTGTTGCAAAATTATACATTGCACACTTTCTGGACTACCAAAACAAATTATTTCCTCTGATCAGCATGCAGAAATAATTTACTGCAACTAACACAGAACCATAAACTTCAAAAAAGAATGCACTTGTGTATCCTGATGGCACAATTAACAAGATAGTACCTTGTTACTTAAGGAATCACCTTCTCCCTGATTACTACACGGTAACAGTGACAAGCAGCGAACCAACCCAGCAAGGGCGTTCTTTAGCCTGCCCTTGTCTTGCAAGTAAAATTTGTTCTTCTGCAGAATGTCCTCATAGTTCTGGAGAATCTGTAAGAAAACAAGAAGCTTATTGAGAAAAAAACTCCATCACGGCTTTTAAGGCAATAAACCCTAACAGAATAAACGGAAATGAAATACAATAAAATGCAACATAAAGATCTTACATCAGACAAGTGCATGAAGAAGTTTGAAAGACATAGCAGAAGAAGAGTGATGAAACGCCACTATACAGCAAAAGCAATTTCATCATTTTAAAGACAATGGGATGAGAAAACAGAAGCAAGACTCTTCCTCTTTGATAAGCAACCTAAATATGATTCTATTTAAGCACATTATTAAATTTACATCCCACATCTCAACTTGGCATTTTCTAGAATGTATCAATCAACGAAAGATAGTTCAACGGGTGTTTTTGTTAAATCAAGATATAGATAGAGAATTACCATCAACAACTGAAACAGTGGCAAAATAAAAATCAAAGTTGAAATTTGGAGAAATATTAAGACTTTCCACAAAGAAAACCCCGTGTATCTACCTTTTCAGCATACAGCAAAAAGGAAGATGGAAAATACTGGATCAAGAGATCAAAAAATTTGAAAGCCATCAACCGCACTTCAATAGCCATGTGTGTCATCCCATTAAATATATATGTCATCATCAAGGAATTAATTGGCCCCTTATTATCCTGCAACACAAACAGATAGTGTCAGCCCCATCAATTTATAGGTGAAACATAATACAAAGTCCTGTAGAATTCAAACAAACAACATTCATAATCACAGTGAAAAGAAAAGAGAAGACAGCTATCTGCACTTAAATACTAAGAGAATATAAGCAGATATAGTAAAACCACAAACAGGAAGGTTTAACTTAATCTGAAAACCTCAAGAGTAACAAGCAGAAGTGGAACTAACAGTAAAAATTGAAGGTAGTAAAAGCAAACTCTAACTTTCTTAAAATATCACCTATGGAAATCAAATTAACAGCAGAGGAAACACACATATTGTTTTGCTTCAATGATAGTACGAATGATTAAATCATTGTCATCATCCCCAAAAGGGAGGACGCAAGGAGCATGAAGGACTATAGACCTATTGCTCTAGTTGAAAGCATCTATATGGTCAACTCTAATGTGCTTTCTATTAGACTAAAGAAGGTGTTAGACGAGACTGTCTCTACTTCGCAAAATGCTTTTGTGGAGGGTAGACAGATTCTAGATACAGCGTTGGTGGCAGACGGCATGGTGCAATCAAGGATAAACTAGGAGTGCCAGGTGTGCTATGCAAACTTGATGTTGAAAAATACTATGATCATGTGAACTGGAAATTCCCCGATTCCATTATGGTTCAAATGGGATTTGGGGAGAAATGGAGGAAATGGATTTAATGCATCACTATGGTGAAGTTTTCTATGTTGGGTAATGGTAATCCCTGCAGTTTTTTGGGGAGTTTGAGGGTTGTGAGACAAGGGGATCCTCTATCATCGATGTTGTTTATTTAGTTATGGAAGCTCTAAGCATGATGATGGATAAAGCTTTCTTGGGAGGTTACTTGAAGGGCTTCAATGCTGCGATTGGGGGTATAGGGGCAGTACCAGTATCTCACTTATTGTTCGCGGATGATACCCTGGTTTTTTGTGATGCAGTAGAGACTCGATTGAATTATTTAGGCCAAGTTCTCACTTGGTTACACATCTGGTTAGGGAGGCGAATGATATTGGATCGCTCACTCAAGTTTTGAATTGTGGGGATAGGGTCCTTCCAACTACGTATCTTGGACTACTGTTAGGTGCATCGAACAAGGATCATCTGGTGTAGAATCCAGTTCTTCCGAGGGCTGAAAAGAGACTAACAAGGTGGCAAAAAAGGTATTTTTCCAAAGGCAGGTAGGATGTGCTCATGAAAAGCACAATATAGAGCATCCCCACTTTTTTCATGTCTTTCAATAACTGGGTATGTTGGTGTTGTTGAAGTCCAGCAAGAAAAACAAAGGTCACTTATGTAGGATCGTAGTGCATGGAAGTAAATTCTCTAGAAAGTGTTAAAAGAAAGAAGCTTTCAGGTGTAAAAGTAGTATGCATACTAAATGCACTTTTTTACTCCTAAAAACCATGCCAGGTGCTAAAGAGAGGACCGGAAGAAAAAGGTTTACAAACCTACCTCTTTACAGCCAGGAAAAATAACTGATTTGAGTAGTTGATAGAGTGTTTCACGGACCAACTTATCATCATCACTGATACGTTCCCGCAGTTTCTCAATAACAGCAAGCTTATGCAGTTTCAATTCAGCTGGGAATTTAAGAAGAACGTCTCTAATTCCGAGTAATGCATCTGAAATTTAACAGAGATTTAGTGAACAAATGAGGTTGGGCTGGCAATAAACAGATCTTTTGAAAAAACATATATATTAACAGAGATTGAAAAAGTTACCAGTTTCAAAAAATATAACAGAGATTGAACATGGTAACGACCAGACTACACCATTGACCACGAAGACGAGAAGTAAAGCATAAAAGCCATAAGATAGAACAGAAAAATATTTTGCAACCCCAAAATACTTGCCCTACTCAATGTAGGATGTTGCAACACAACTAATCTTTTTTTAACCCAAGGAACAAGATGCCTATTAATTAAAAGAAACGCAAATTTAATTTCAAAGCAGTGAAAAGGCTAGCTCTAGAAACGCGACATAAGTTCATCTCTTATAATCATCATAATACTGCCAACTTGAAAGCTTCTTACCAAATAGAAACCAAAAGGAAAACAGATACAGAACAAACCATATACATAACATGTAAGTAGCAAACAGATACTGCATTACATGATGGATTGATTTTCGAAATTTCTGGAACAGTTTTCTCATAGCTTTTACCACTTCGCCTCGGGAGCCAACTGAAAGGAGAATTGATTAAATGCAGCAATTTTGCTAGATTAAATCATATGCCATGTAAATCAATTGACTGCTTTGTTCTTCTTTCTCTTGTTTTTTTTTTTCGAAACACGAAGTAAGAAATCAGAAAGGTTAAGTGTAACAGTTCTGTTGTTTCACGTTTCCACTCTTTACTATGTAACAAGCTGCATGAAATTCCATACATTGTCCCGACGAGAAATAATCTTAACAAGTTTGTACCTTTACGAACTTTTGCATTGTGATGACTTGTTTGCTGAAGAAGCTCTTTCAAGGTTAAACCTTTCTTGCTCACAGCTAAACCAGCCTTCTCTGAAGCTACACTTTGCTCAGGTAGAATAATTGCTGCAATTAAATCATCAATAAACAACTTTAATTCATACATTCTCCCCTAGCGCAAAAGATACGATGTTATATTTTTGGGGGATGGAAGAAATTAAAAGAGAAGGATAGGGGAATTGCTATACTTTGCTCTGAAAATTGTCTTTTTAAAAGATTAAGATTGCAATACTTGTGTTGGTTCTGTAAAGATTTGCGCTTTATCTGATAAAAGTAGCATTTGTTTCTGGTTGGTATCAGTAGCTGCTGAACGGAACGTAACAAATGGAACAACAGTAAAGGTGTTGGACATGAACCAGTAGACAATAGTGCAGAGGAAGCCGAAGAAGGGTCCTGAACCAGTAGCCAATAGTGCAGAAGAAGCCGAAGAAGGGTCCGACCTCTCCACTATCTACGGCTCCATTGCTAGTGCTTGGGTTAGAAGTTTAATATAAATGTATTGCTATGCTATTAGGTATTCTCGTTTAAGTTATTTTCTTTCAAAGAATTGGAATAAAATAACCCGGTTGAAGCGTGATGACATCAAAGAAGAGTTAGACCCAATGCTTAGTTCTATCTGATTCGGCATTAGGAGGTTATTGATAAAGGTTCTATCTTTTCTTGTGCTTCAGGAACAAACAGAAAGTTGCTATATGGAAATGGAAGATCATTAATCGCGAAAAGCAATATTACTAATTTTTTTTCTTTTTTCATAATCGGGGTATCCAGGCCAGCTTGCCCACACCTCGAATAATTACATAGAATACATGCCACCTTGACTAATTCCACGGGATACATGCTACATCCATAGCACCAATCTTTTTAACCTATTGCAACGATAGAAACTATATATAAACAATACAACAACAATATACCTAGTGAAATCCCACAAGCGTGGTCGAGAAGGGTAGTGTAAACACACCTTACCCCTACCTCGTGGAGGTAGAGAAACTGTTTCCAGGAACCCTCAACTCTAACACTAAACTACATATACATACATTATACCAATCTTTTTAACCTATTGCAACAACAAAAACTATATATACACAATACAACAACAACAACAATATACCTAGTGAAATCCCACAAGCCTGGTCTGGGAAGGGTAGTGTACGCACACCTTACCCCTATCTCGTGGAAGTAGAGAAACTGTTTCCTAAGAAACCTCACCTCTAACACTAAACTACATCTATATATATACACAATACAGCAACATACCAGGAGCAGAGCCACCTTTCATCGAGGGGTTCATCCGAATCCCCATCGACAAAAAAGTATACTATTTTCATACTACTTTTACTTGGTTAAAAATATATTTTATGCATATATAGTAGATGTCGAACCCCGTCAGCTAGTTCATAAATTTACTTCTGAACCCACTCAATGAAAATCCTGACTCCGCCGCTGCAACATACCCATTAAAATCCCACAATCAGGGTCTTAGAGTTTATGCAGACGTTATCACTACCTTGTGGAGGTAGAAATACTGTTGAAGGACCCTCAGCTCAAATACTAAACTATACATGTATATCTATGTGTGTGCGTGTATATATATATCAGGCCATCCATAATACCAATCTTTCTAACCTATTGCAACAATAGAAACTATATATACACAATATAACAACAACAATATAGTGAACATACCCAGTAAAATCCCACAAGTGCGGTCGTAGAGTTTATGCTGACCTTACCACTATGTCGTGTGGGTAGAAAGACTATTTCCAAAGGACATTCAACTCAAATACTAAACTATATACATATATAGGCAAAATAAACCTAAACAATTTCATCCTATTTTTTTTTTTACCTTTGGATTTGATTTCAGTGTTTGTTGCATTCTGTGCAGGAGGCAATTTTCTTCCAATCTTCCTTCTTATTTTCTGCAAAAAAGAAAAAAATATATCTCAGTTCAACAAAAATCAAAGAATAATTAGAAAATAATTTTCAAAAATCTATTGAGAAAAAGATATTTACTTTGAAATCAACACCACGTTTTTGCTGCTTCTTTGATTGAGCTTTAGTTTTCACCATTGTTAATGGCGGAGGAAAGTTAACAGGGTTTTGGGTTTAACGGCGAGAGGTAAAGGAGAAGAAAGAAAATCGCTAATACTACAAGATTGGGGGGAGAAAGGTCAAAACTACCCCTCTACTTTTAAGAATTGACTAAATTTGTCCTTCGTTATACTATTCAACTAAATATCTCCTAGGTTATACTATTCAATTAAATATCTCCTTCGTTATACTATAGCGTCAAATATATATCTGTCATTAGTAAATATACTGGGGTCTAGGTATGTTGTTGTTGTTGTTGACAAGGTGAGAGTCATATAGCGTAACATTTAGGTCAGGTGAATATCACGTGGCATGTCACCTCAGTATCAATTTTTTTATTTTTATTTTAAACTTTTTGCTTCAAATTTTATTAGTTATTTAAAAATAATTGACAATTTAAATATTTACATATTTTATTTATTTAAAATAAAATAACTATCATCATTAATAAATGTTGATATCTCCTCACCAAATGAAAGAGAACCATCACCAAGCAGTGGATTTGAAAACTGAGTTGCCGGAGAAGGTGGTGGATTTTGAAAAGTTCAATGGAGAGGTGCCGCAAATGGGAGTTTAGGGTTAGCAAAATGCTAGAAAAAGTTGACACCGCCATGAATATTTTACGACTAGTGATTAGTCTTTTTTTTTATGTTAAATACTCACATATTTTATTTGTTTAAGAAATTAATAAACCAAATAATTGAAGTAAAAAGTTTTAAATGAAGAAGGAAAAAACTCTGATGTTGTAGTGGCATGCCACGTGGCCTCCACATCACCCAAATGTCACGTCACGTGGCTTACACTTTGTCATTGTGGTGAAGTGTTAAAAAGAATGATATTTTTGATAACTTTGCTCTATGACAGGAGCATATTTGGCCTGATAGTATAATGGTAGGATATATTTGATCTAATAGTACAATAAAGGGCAAATATAGTCAATTTATCAAAGTAGAGGGATGTTTTTGACCTTTTTTCCTATCAATATATATATATATATATATAAAGGAGACTCTAAGACAATCCTATGTGGCATGTCTTAGATGCATTCATTCCCATTTATCTTTTTTCTCCTTTTTTTTTTATTTTTTTCTTCATTCTTTCACTAATTAATTTGTTTATTAATTAAAGAAAAACTCTATCATATTTACTATATGTAATTATATTCAAAAGTTACAAAATAACTTTCATCTATTTGAATTCTCCACTTAAATAACATGTCTTCTCAACTTCATTTTGCTTAGTTCTTATAAATTAATCAATCTATAAATACCATTCATCTATAGAATTGTTGGATACTCATTTTCATTTTCTCCTTCTTTTCTTTAATAGTATTTTTTTTCTACATTTTTTTCATGTGATAATATGGTAATCATCATTTTGATGAAGATCATTAAATATTCTTTAGAATTGCTTCTTGTATAATAATAGTCAAACATACACAAGTTTATCAAGATTAAGAAGCAAGTTTAATTTGATGTTGGTATAAATTCATCAAAGAGAGAATTAATTTAATTTGACACAAGATTATCATGACAAAGAAGAAAGTTTAATGGTCTTGGAAGATTTATTAAGAGAGATTATGTCTTGGAAGATTCACCAAGAGAGATTATCAACTTAATTAGTATGGCGAAGTATAGAAGTTTGAATGATCTCTCTCTATATATGTGTGTGTACATAGATAGATAGATATATAGATACATACATTTTTATTGCTTAATTTAGTGTTTTCAATTAGCTATTTCGTCAAATGCAAGAAATGCACCCTTCAAGAACAAGACTTTATTACAAAGTTTAACAATATGTGGGCGACGAAAAATATTTTCAACTTAGTGCTTTGTTGATAACATAGAACTTATTGACTTGTAGTTTTTTTGGCCAATGATTCATTATTTTTGGCTCTTTTCTTTAATTTTTAGATCTTCTTTTTGTTCGATTATCTCCAATTTGAATTATATATCACTCAACTTTCATAATTAAGCATCCCAATTTAGTATTTCTTTTTCTTCAAGTATCAATAATTTAAAAAAAAATCTAACATCTCGCAACCTAACTTGAAAATATGTCAATTAATACAAATATATATATATATATATATATATATATATATACACATATATATATTATTTTATTTTGGCCAAAAGAATTCATTTGTACAAAAGAACGTATTGCCAAAATGACCTGACAAAAGTCTCACAACATGGCTGATTTATTTTTTGATCTTTAAGAGAAAAATGTTCGATTAGAAATTTTAAATGTAAAAATTGAGTTTTTAATTAAAAATAAAAATCAAGAGAATTAGAGTGAATAATGAAAAGAAGAAAAGTAGTGAAAAAAAGTCAAAAAGAATAATTCTTTTAATGATCAATAAATTTTTGTCCATATTCATTGCTCAATTAAAGAGAAAGTGGAAGGTGAGATGACACTCTTCAAAGCTAGAATTTTCTTATTTTTTTCATTTATTTACATTTTTTTCTATTATATTTGTTACTTCTCGATTTCAATTGTTGAATTTAGAATGGTGTTTTCTTTGCTTTTATTGTCGATTGATGATGTAAGTTTCAAAGTGAAAAGTTGGATTTTTATTTTACTCCTACATTAAATTAAAATATTATAAAATACTAATTAAATATAGATAATAATCATATCATATTAGACTAAATATTAAATAAGTATTTACTGAAACTAATATAAATTTGAATGAAAAATTATAAATGTTAATCTATTCAAGTGGTCATATGTGCCTTTAGGCTACTACAAAAGTGGTTATATTTTCTGGTACATTTATTTCTTTTACATTTAAAGCCATAAAGTTTTAAAATATAATTAATATAAATATCAACTATAATGAAACAATTGTTATTTATCATGAAAAGGTTTGTTTACTCTTTCAATTTTTTAATACAAGTTCAATGTGTGCTGAGTCTCTTAAATGCTCGACCCTTTTATCTTTTTTGGTTCCTTTTATTTTGTTTTCTTTTATTTTTTTCTCATTAAACTTCTTTAATTTAAGTTTTTATAATTTTTTAATCGCAGTAAATCTATATTTTTATTTAGTCTCAAATGAGTCATTTTTGACTTTATTGAAGGTTTGCTAATAACTAAATAAAGTTCATAATTTACATTTGTTGGTTAAAATTATGAATTAATTTTAAACATTCAAATGCACCCCTTACTTGGTGCTTTTTATCATACTTATAAAGATTTATTTATAGTTGTTGCATTGCATTTCTCATTGCACACATATTTTTATAGAATTTTAATCATTTTTATGAATCTATAAAAATTTATTACATGAAACACACGTACAATGTACGTATCTAAAGACTAATTAAATATAATCTAAAATACTTATCTACCATATGAAATAAAGTCTAATTATATCATTGTTTCACCCACATAGTATCAGTATTTATTTATATAGTATGCCTAGATAGTTTTTTTTTTTTTAAAATATAATTAATCTCTCATAATTAAGTGCACAATTCATTTGTCCTGCCTATTTATATTTTAGTATATCTTCATATAATTTTGGGATCTCATTGTGTATTATTTCTTTTTTTCTCTTTTGTTTACTTTCTTTCTTTTTATTTTATTTTATATCCTTAATTTCTAGGTGTATTATCATCATCTTATAAAATGATTGATGTACATGAAGTTAGATATCCCTTCATTAAAAGGGGAGACTTCATTAGTTTTGATATCCTTTCATGTCACATGGAACGCTTTAATTTTTTTAAAAGTTTTCTGTTGTTTGTTTCATTAGTTTCATGAACATGGTGTATAAAACACATAGACCCAACTTTGTATCTATGGAAGAGGATGAAAGAGAAATAGATAGATGCTAATGACATTATTATGTTTTCTTCTAAATATATTGCACAATTTTTAAAGTATTTTTTTAACGTTATCTAACTTTTCTAAACTTCTCAAATGAGCGGGTAGGGGGGGTCCTTTTTACGTGAGCAACAATCAACAATGGAAGGTTGAAGGATAACAATAATTGTTATTTATAACCGCTTTCTTAGTGTAATAGAACTTGCAATCTTTCTTGTTGGGATAGAACTTTCAAACTCGAAGCAATGCTGATTTTATTATATCAAATTCTTTAAACTATAAATAACTAGAACTAATATTAAAACATAATTATGAAATAATAGTTGACATAACTAATTACGAAGTACAAAACAATAACTAAAAATTTTTCTTTTAATTTGTATTCATTGATCATAATTTTTTTAAATTCTTATCTCATCTTTATTTCATTTAAATATATAAAATAAAATTTTAAAGAAACAAAAATTCTATTATCCAACAAAATGCATAAATACAAGGAAGAATTTGTAATTTAATTAACTGTATACAATTAATTATCACAGGTATAAGATAAAAATAAATAATTTTCTTTATAATAATCTGCGACAATATGTATTATTAATATAAATTTACTAATGTTATTTCTAACCGCGCAAAGCGCAACCATTATCACTATTTTTTTTAAAAGAAACAAATTAAATCAAACTAAGGTAAAAGAAAATGTGTTGTTTGATTTGGTTTTGAATTTTAACAGTCCATAATATGTTAGTTGGGGGTTCGGGCCACAGGTAACAAAAGAGTTTTAAAATGAGGTGTAGGTGACACAAGTCTTAATAATTGAGTAGAGGTGACAATTACTTCATTATGGTTTAAGAAAGTTTGGAAAATTTCAAAATAACCCACAAGTTTTTAAATTTACACTTTGATTCAAATGTTAGTTAATATATAACGGGGAACGAAGGAAAAAAAGCATTTTTTTCTCTCTCCTCATCCGTTGTTATTTTCTCTCTCTTCGCGATATTTGTTGTTCATTGTTGTTACTGCTTTATTCATCATCTTCTGATTCATTATCATCATCTTATACTTCATATTCTTCTTGTTGACTATTGTTGTTGTAATTGTTGTTACCCCAACTGCTGCTCTTTGACCAAATTCTTATGTCAAATTTTATTTCGTAAATCACTTTCAACTTTGGAATTTACTTGAGAGGAGACTTTGGTAAGTTAGATTATGTTTTTTAGTTGAATCTGAGTAACTGCTAGTGTGCTGTTTTTTCAACAATAGTTTGCACGCGAACATAAATGCAGTACAAGAGCAGTCTGTTTAAACAGATCCATTATCTGCGGCACCAGATAAATATTCTGTTGTAACAGTAGACTCATGTTGGATTCATGTTTAATGGTTCTAGGTGCCCGTAATATGATTATGAATCGAATAGATGGGTATTCTGTTGCACCA
>NC_061118.1:38455920-38500749 GCF_002878395.1 Capsicum annuum | reverse complement strand
TGACTTAATTAAATCAAGCTGGTGGTGACTTAATCTTTCCGTTTCTTTAATAACTATTTTTATTAATTGAGTTATGACAACAGATTGTATATTTGTTGCATCAAATAACCCATCTGTTTCAACAGATATACCATTTGTTGCTATAAATCGACCATCTATTTAAGGAGCTTTTTTCTATTTCTTCTATCTGATTCATAAGTCGCAACAGATGAGGAATTTGATGCATCAGAAGCATTTTTTGTTTTTGTTTGTTTGTTGAATGTGTTTAGACAAAAGTCACAGTCACGACTATTCATTAACTTTTTTCTTAAAAACCATATCATCATATATATATCTTAATTAAATTAATCCAATGTTGTGGCTTTTTAAAAATTAAATAATCTTTCTTTTACGATTATAATATCATTTAGTTCCTTATTATTTATTAACGAACCATTTTTAGGAGAATTTCTCATCATGACCTCATCCCTAACTCCAACCGCCGACATGTTTTGAATAGGGAATAAATAGAATGATAATTAAATATTGAATAAAAATTAAAAATTAAAAATTGATCAAACCAAACCAAACCAAACATACACATGGATTTTTTTGAATCCCTTATAGGTAGATCAGATATAAAAAAGGGAAATACATACGCTAAAAGAAAGAAAAAACATAACCTAATTATTATTGTTATTACTAGTATTATTGTCAACCTAACAATTTTCATCCGGCAGCAGCAGAACCCTCCTCAGCCTTGCTCGAAAGTTGGCCAAATCCCTCTGGAGTTCATCAAACTGCCTTTGAAATTCCTGCAAGGACTCAATATGAACCTTTTTGTATGAATCTGGATCTGGTATATTAGTATTGTAAGTATAGTAGAATGAACAAGAGTGAGTGAGGAGGCCGGAGGGACCTATTTATAAAATGATTGAGAATTGGAAGGGACTGGACTTAGTCAAACAAAAAGCCACAACTGTTCATATCCCATAAAAGGAAAAATTACACAAATCCCATATTTAAGACACCATATTACACAATATCCCTTAATATTTTAAAAAATTACATAAAATCCCGGACTCATATTTACTAGTGATACATATGCTATATGTATCACAATTCAAAATTTTGGGATAAAATATAATTAGCAAACTATCCGGGATTTAATGCAATATTGCTGAAACTATCCGGGATTTATGTGTTGTGTGTGTTACTTAAATAATACTGGTGACTTTATTAATGAGTAAATTAGAAAAAAAATGGATCTAAATACAATATTTTATCTTTTTGTTGTATTTCTGAAAGATAAAGATTAGTAATCTGTTGCAAAATATATTCCACCTGTCAGATGACTTACAACTATGGACAATCTGTTGCAATAGATGGATATATCAGTTTGCTTTTCCTTTAGCTGTGGCGTCTATTGCAACTTGCTAGTCATCTGTTTATTCAATTTCATCGAGAGCAATCGATTTTTTCTAAACACTTCTTGGCCAAACTTAATTTTTGCCCTTGGATTGCTTCTCTTTTTTTCTTTGCATCCTTCAACCAAACTAAATTTTTGCTATTGGATTGAGGGCAAAAATTGAATTTGGAGGCCAGCTTGAAGGATGCAAAGAAAAAAAAAGAAGCGGTCCAAGAGCAAAAATTGAGTTTGGCCAAGAAGTGTTTAGATAAATCTATTGCTTTCGATGAAATTGAATAAACAAATGATTAGAAAATTACAACGGACGCCACAGCTGATGGTAAAGCAAACTGATATATACATCTATTGCAAAAGACTGTCGATATGTTGTAAGTTATCTGACATATGGAATATATTTTGCAACAAATTACCAATCTATTTCTTTCGAAAATACAACAAAAAGATAAAATGTTGTATTTAGATCCATTTTTGTAAATTTATATATTAATAAAGTCACCAGTTTTATTTAAGTAGCACACCACACACAACGCATAAATTCCGGATAGTTTGCGTCAGATGTGGAGTCTGTTGCGTCAGATATGGAGTCTGATGCAAAAGATATGGAGTCTGTTGGAATACATAACAACCTTGCTGGTGGTTTGATTTGTTCCATCAGTTGCTTCGTTTGTTGCAACATCAACAACAGCATAAACTACAAACAACAAATTAAAAACATCAACAACAAAGAAAACAACAATATTTGTTCCAACAACATCATCAACTACGAAGAAGCATACATCCTATGTTCCAACACCATCAACAACAAGGGACGGACCCACATGGAGTCCTCCGGGTGCGCAAGCATAGACTGAACTCGTATTGAACTTTATATATGTATGTGGAAATAAAGAAAAAAATGTATATAATCTAATCAGTGAGCACCCATAGTAAGAGTTGTTTCGTTAGCCTAGTTGTTGTTTATAGGTGCTTAAGGCTAGTTATTTCTTTTAGTCTTGAGTTCAATTCCCACTCAACACATATTTTTTAAATTTTGGTAACCAACTCTTCTCTTCTTATTCACTTTAAACTTTTTATTTTTTTTCTCCCTTACTCCTTGTGTTGATTGTTTGAACTCCACTATTTTTAAGCTAAGAAGCACCCACCTTCTAAACCACACCACACCACAAGTTCCAACAATGCCAAACCACCAACAACACCACACCACAAGTTCCAACAATGCCAGCCCCACCAACAACATCAATAACAGCATCAACAACAAAGAAACAAACATAATACATAAAAAAAATGATACTGCCAACAAGGCTTTTAAGCTTTTCCCAACAGATGACCTTTTTTCGCATCTTATAATAAAAATTAACGGTATGTTTATTCAACAATTAAAAGTTCCTTCAAATTTTTTAAATAAATATGATATGGGAAAATGGTAATTAAATAAACAAAAAGATGTAAATGAAGTTGCAATAAGAAGACGAGAATGAAAGAGGAATGGTGAATCATATCATACAATGTCAAAAGGGGGTCAAAACAATAATTTCAGTCGAGGAATATAAGATATAGATATCGATCGGTTTAGATCCGAACGAAAATTTTTTGAGAAAGATGAGAGAAAAAAAAGGTTGTGATAACCCCAAAGAGGATAGAAAGAAAAAAAATGAGAGAGAGATTTAGGGCTGAAGGAGAGGAGGGGAGAGATGAGATAATTCTAATTTTTAGATGTACTACCCTTAATATTAAATGACTAAACAAAATGTATTTATTCAAATTTATATTTACAAAGCATAATTAATAAGGCTAATTTGGTAGTAAAATAAACCCCTAATTAATATTTTCTTGATGGGAGTGCCAAGTCAATATGAAAAGGAAGAAGTATTAGGGATTTCAATATTCATTAATTAATATTCACTAAAAATTTGAGGGGCACGAGGAAAAGAACGGGTGACATTGAAAAGACAGGACAAGACTACTCAATGAGATTTTTGAGTTATCCAAGAAATATTTTTTACCGCCTTTAGTAGTACTACTACTTTATCTACTCGGACAGTAGCTTGCTTTAAAATTAAAAGAAAACAAAAAGATTTTCAAACAGATATGTCGTCTGTTGCAACAGATTTAGATATCTATTTGAGAAATCTCAACAGCTCAGTCATCTGTGACAACAGATGGAAATGTCATTTGATAACTAAATCAGAAGCGTCATCTGTTACAACAGATATCAATATATGTTTGAAAATTTCCAACATCTCAGTTATCCGTCATAACATATGCAAATGTCTATTTGATAATTAACTAAGAAATGTCATCTGTTGCAACAGATATTGTTATCTATTTGAAATTCTCCAACAGCTTAGTTGTTTGTTGCAACAGATTTCATTGCAATTGATTTAGGATGAACTAGGGATGAAAGAATGAGCTCCTCATTAACTTAATGCTAAGATTAATAATAGTACCTACATCGATCTAGGTGGAATGAGTGATGAATGAATGAGCTCACAGGGTCAATTACAAATCCAATTGAGTTGTTGCATTTGCATGGTGTTAGTATTGCATTCATCTCGACCCGAGTCGTTAATCGATCACTTTGAGTTGAAATGTGTTCTCATTAACTTAATGTTAAGATTAATAATAATACCTACATTGATCTAGGTAGAATTAGGGATGGATAAATGAGCACAAAGGGTCAACTACAACTTCAATTGAGTTTTCTGGCAATTGCATGATGAGACGGTACTGCATTCCTCCCGACAAGAGTCATCGATCGATCACTCTGAGACGAACCGATTCTTACTACCTCGTATGTTCAACTAATACCTTAATTGAATAATTTGGGACTAAGGGTGAGTTCTCGTAGGGTCAACTACAACTTCAATTGAGTCTTTTGACAAATGCATGATGAGACGAGACTGCGTTCCTCCCGACAAGAGTCATCGATCGATCACTCTGAGCCGAACCAATTCTTACTACCTCATATGTCCAACTAATACCTTAATTGATTAATCTAGGACTAGGGGTGAGTTTTTATAATGTCAACTACAATAGATGACAGCGCCTATTTGATAATTTACAATAGATGGGTAATCTATTACAACAGATGACTTAATCTGCTTGATAGTTTACAAAAGATGTGTAATATGTTGCAACAGATTACATAATCTATTTGATTTGATCCAACAGAAAAGACATCTGTTGCAACAGCTTGAGCATTTGTTTATATATAATTCAATTGGGTTCATATGTTAGACTAATGCCTTAATTGAATGTGAGTTCTCATAGGGTCAACTACAACTTCAATTGAGTCTTTTGTCAATTGCATGATGAAACGGTACTGCGTTCCTCCCGACCAGAGTCGACGATCGATCACTCTGAGCCAAATCGATTCTTACTACCTCATATGTTAGACTAACACCTTAATTGATTAATCTAGGACTAGGGTACTAATACTTTGATTGATAATCTGGGACTAGAGGTGAGTTCTCATAGGGTAAACTATCGATTAATCTAGGACTAGGGGTGAGTTCTCAAAGGGTCAGCCACAACAGATAGCAACGCCTATTTGATAATTTACAACATATGGGTAATCTGTTGCGATATATGACAATCCATTTGATAATTTACAATAGATGGGTAATCTGTCGCAATAGATGACTTAATCTGTTTGATAATTTACATCAGATTCGTAATCTGTTGTTACCTAATCTGATTGATAATTTACAACAGATGAGAAATCTGACGCAACATGCTGAACATTTATTTTTTACAATTTCAATTGAGTTCATATGTTAGACTCCTAAATTGATTAATCTAGGACCAAGGGTGAGTTTTCACAGGGTCACCTCCTAGAGTACTCGGTCAACTACAACTTCAATTGTTTTTATATGATTTTAAAAAGTAAGCATATATTTTATGATTTTAAAAATAATTAAGATCATTTCGTACCAAATTAACATTTTCAAAACTACTTGTCATTCTTTTCCAAAATACAAATCAACCCATACAAAACGTTTCATCATTTTAAATCTCGAGGTCTGGCTCTTTCTCTCTCATTCTCACTCAACAATACAGTACAGACAACAACTACTCAACAAATTTGCTCAACCCTCCACAACAGATCGTTTTTCTTCTCATTTCTGACCACATAGGTGTTATTTTCGACATCATTTTTGCTTGTATCAGTCGTTTTCTTTGTCTTCATAGGCAACAGAGTTCGAGAAGAGCTCTATATTTTTTTTTTCTAAAAAATAAAGGCTTTTAAGTTAATGATGAAAATTAAAACTTTTAGTTGTATTATCTTCGAGAATGGGTTTACAATTTTGAGTTTTGATGGTAAAATCGTAGGAAGAACTCGAGAAATCCCTAGTTTCCGTCGCAGTATTCCGTTGACTGTCGTGGTAGAGTTGGATGGTGTTGGTGGTAGTGTTTGTGGTCGTCGTGGTGGCACCAGTGGTGGCATTGGTTGGTGGTGTTTGTGGTGGTGTCGGTATTCATGGTGTTTGTTTGTTTGTTGGCATTGGTTGGTGGTGTTTGTGGTGGTAGTTGTTGGTGTGTCGGTATTCGTGCTATTTGTAATGTATTTTTTAAAATCTATGCATACATCAACTGTAATGTAATTCTTGTTTTTCTTTGTCTGTAGCTAAAACATGTCTCCCAAAAGAAAAGAAAGTGAAAATGGATCAACCTCTGACCACTAAAAAAAAGGCTACAGTATAGAGGGATTTAGAGGAGCTTCCTGAATAATCTCAGTCAGGGAAAAGTGAAGCTGAGGAGAGATATGAAAACAACGTTGAGAGAGGTGGATAAGGATCCGTAGATGGTGATGAAGAAAATAAAAGTGAGAAAGAGGAGGAATTGGAGAGTCAGAAAGAGAAAGAGGACGACATTATAGGGCTTTCCTTGGACTTTCATGGTAAAATTAATCACTAATTTTACTCATCCATTAATTTATATTAAATATAGTTATTATGATTTTTTTTGCTTGCTTCCTGTTTACACTTTTTAGGCTTGGGCATTTGAAGTCATTCCTCCCCTTCAAAAGCAGTTAATGGATTACCCGGATGAGGTTTCTCATCCAAGGATGTTTAGGTGGTTGGCTGCAAAGAGTAACACCAATATTAAGAAGGCTGATCTCTTTAACCCTCCGGATAATGCAATACGTCTTCTTCAAGTAAAATAATTCTACTCAAAGATAAGAAAGATATTGAACAGATGTTATATCTGGTGCATGAGATGTTAAATCTGATGTACCAAATGGGACATCTATTGCAATGGGGTATATCTTGCATCATATTACCCATTTGTGGCTTTGGTTCTCTAAACCTAACTCCTAAAAGATTAACCATCTACTGCAAATTATGCAACAGATGTTTAATCTGATAATATATCATTCATCTGTTGTGACTTACAGATCATCTGTTGCATAACAGATTACCCGTCTTGTGCAGCTGTTACAACAGAAAATTGATATTTTGCATCAGATTATCCATGTGTTGCTCTGTTTCTCTGAACCAGACTCAAACAAATGTTAACAATATACTGCAAACTATGCAGCAGATGGGTCTTTTTTTTTAAAATGTAGCCCAACTGTGAAAATTATTATATTATATAATTTAAATGCATCTATTTTTTTTATCGGTTGTGCATCCATGGATCGTGCCTACTGAGGAGGAGTCAGTGATGACTTCTTATATTACTCTAGGTCATGTTGATACTATTGCAGACCCAACGGTGGAGTTAATAAAGAAGGAATTGATTGAAGCAACAGCCATAAGAAGAGCAATTACGCAAGGTCAGCCTAATGTTGAGGCTCTTCATGACCAACCTTTTACTAAGGCAGATCCGGGTGCTTCTTCTGATAGAGTTGTTGGTGTTGGTGACAGGCGTGCTAATGCTGCTACCACTCATGATGATGAGCATGTTGATGCTCAAGAAAGAATAAATATGTTTGAAAACACCTTTTTTCGCCCTTACACAGGTCCCTATCACCCCTCTCCACCTTCGTGCTCTCGTTGCGAATGCGATGAGTGCAAGGATAGACAGGATAAACTCTTTGAAAGAGTAGAGGCTATATCTAAAGCTATCGAGGAATTCAAATCCAAAAGGTGTGTCATACCATCCAAGAAGGTGAGGGAGCCACACGCTCCTACAACGTTGGTTAGGAGAAAGAAAAGAGCAATTAAAGACGTACTCTTTTCTTGGAAATCAAAAGAAATTGCAATTCCTCCCTCTCCAAAAGCTGTTAAAGTTCAGGGGCCAGTCAAGAAGGTGGAAATATACACCGAACTTGGCACCGAAGAGAAGAGGGATTTGCGACAGGCCAAGAATGCCAAGCCAGGCACACCAGATTACCCCAGGCCTCCCTTTTCCCCCCAAGACTTCCAGACTATGACTGATATGCGTATGTCATACGAGGACAGGGCAAGTTTACTTTTCCTAACCTAGCCCTTCTAATCTACCCCATGAAGAAGAAGCTACGCAACAGATTTCACATCTGTTGCAATAGCTGGGTATACTGGTGCAACTGGTTGTGGTTCTGTTGCAACTTATTATCCATCTGTTGCATAAGTTGCGTTGGATTATTGATTCAGAGAACCCTATGCAACAGATGGAACATCCGCTGCATCTTTACAATTACTAACCTATTTAAAAATTGACTTTTTATCTCACAGCATGTTGACATAATTCTCTACCTCATGAGGAAAAGGCAATTAACGTATCGGGAAGCTTATGACGCTGCCGATAGGATAATGGACCTCAACTTCTGCAAGAAGCTCAAGGATAGGTATGATCAACTCAATGGAGAGGCGTTAGCCCTTGGCTTGGGACTTGATTTCCTAGTTTCGACGATGGTCTTAGATGAAGAAGAAACATTAAAATATGTTAGAGGGGACAGGCCAAATCCACACGGCAAGAGTTGGACCAAGGCAAAAAGAATTCTTGCAGTCATTAGCGTGAACGACATGCATTATCAGGCTGTTGAGATACTACTCAAGGAGGGAAAGAGCAATATTTATGACTCCAATGTACCTCTCATCGACGATTTCGATCTTTTTCTCCTCATGGAGCCACTGATGGTGCTGTTTGCCATCTTGTTGAGGGAGAGTAAACTGATGAATCATTTGCCAAAGGAAGTGTTGATGAAGAAATCATGGGATTTTGAAGGTCGAAACAGGGGAATGATCCTTCCAAAAGATGATGCTGCTAAAGCGAGCGGCTCGCACGCTCTTTCACACATCGAATGTTTGCTGACCGGCACAGAAATGGTCGAGCCAATGATTTTTCTATGTGACAATGCTGTGGCAAACCTGCAAGAGGTCTGGGCTTATGGGGTACTAACTGAACGCTTGAAGCCTGTGTATATAAAAGAGCTTGTGAAATAGAAATTTTTAATTTCAAGTCACCCTTCACTTTATTACATGTACATGTAGTGGCAATAATTTTTTTCTGATGAAGGTTGAGTTTTTTATAATGCAATAGATTAGATTGTCAATCTGTTGCAACAGTGGGAAGACCTGTTTGAATAATCTAATAATCTAAGTCTAATATGTTGCAACAGTGGGAAGACCTATTTGATAATTTCTGTGAATAATCTAATAATCTAAGTCTAATCTATTGTAACAGCGGGAAGACTTGTTTGATAATTTCCATAGATGATCTAAATTTTACAACATATGCCTAAATCTTTTTGATATTTTCCAATAGTTATGCTTGAATATTTATGTGCTCGTCGACAACAAACCAGTAGCAAATACACACACCACCATGAAAATTTCAGCAATTAGGCTTTAATATCCATGTGCCCAACAACACCAAACCAGTAACAATAACGGCAACAATGTAGTATCTTCTTGCTCGATTTTGTTTCTCTTCAGAAGCCTTGACTTTGTTCAACAAACCCCAGATTGCACAATTTTCTTGTGAGGGTGCCGTTCTTCATACCAATAAAAGTAATCGCATCCACCCAATTTCTATAAAAAAAAAAGAACACAATTACAAAACAATTACAAATTAATAATTAATCAATTAATTAACTAAAAAAAATATTACCTTTGAAATCTTACAAGTAAAAAACCTACGACCCAGATTTTGTTGAGTCCAAGAAGTCTTTAACAGAGCTTCATGACCGCACTTACAAAATCAAAAATCTTTATCACAAAAAATAGTGGAAGAAGCGCTCGACATTGTCAAGGTCAGTTGGAAAAAATGAAAGTAATAATTTGAAGAATTTGGATAGATAAAAGAAGATGACAATGAAGAAGAAGATTTGGGAATTTAGGGTTAAATTTTAGGAGGAAGATGAATATATAAGACAATGGGGGAAAAAAATGATCGTTGGGGGCCAAGTGACGGCAAGTCAGCGAAATGTGCCAGGACTGACACTAACACATTTGATGTCTATTTTATTTTACGTCTTTAAAATGAACATGTCTACTTTATGCCTATTTTATTTTAGGTGTTTGAACTGAACACCGTCGATGGGTTGAGCCTTTTTTATTTCAATTCACTTTAACATTTTTAAACGTAGTGGTAATTTTTCATGTCCAATAAAAGTTGAATTTTCATAATACAACAGATTCTCCATCCGTTGTAATAGCTATCCTACCTGTTCTGACATATAGTTTATCTGTTGCAATAGGTTGATCATCTGTTGCATTAGCTCAATGTTTTTATCTAAAGTCCATATGTTGCAACAATAGGAAGACATGTTTGATAAATTCTAACAGATAACCTACCTGTTGCAACATATGTATAAATCTGTTCGATTATTCCAATAGATGTGTTGTCTGTTGCAACAGATAAAGTCCATTTGTTGCAATATATGTCTAAATCTGTTCTTTTTTTTCCAATAGATGTGTCACCTATTGCATTATCTTAATATTTTTATCTAAAGTCCATCTATTGCTACAGTGGGAAGACCTGTTTGATAAATTCCAACAAATCACCTACTTGTTGCAATATATGTCTAAATCTATTCGAATTCTCCAATAGATGTGTCGTCTGTTGCAACAGATACATTATCTGTTGCAATATTTGAATCTAGTATTTCTTTTCAATTAATAGTTCAAATCTAAGGAATAAATAAAATTCATAGACAAAATAAAATAAATCAAAGCCTTCATAAATTAGCTGAAATAAGTCAACAAATAAATGAAATGTAAAAAAATTATTATGGGTACAGATCTCAACAAATACATCAACAATAATTTAAGTATACTGCCAAGGATTGCTTTGACAGGCTCAAGCTATAAAGATCTACTCAGTATGGACAAGTTGTTCTTCATCCGGTGCTATGGAATTCGGGTTTGCTCGTCGTGGATCTTCATTATCGCTTGCGTACGATTTTTGTGCTTTTTGTTCTCCGTATTTTCATAAAAAGAGTAGCATATTGTCAATGTTGTTCAGCAGTAGCTTCTTCTACATCCACCTGGAAAGCCAGAATTGGTCAATGCTAATCACGGAGATACAACAAAATGAAAAAGGATAACTTATCTCTTCTAGCAAATCAAATAGGTCTTTCTCTCATTTTAAATTGTCTCACACATATTATATTTCTGTTGCAATAATGAATCAACTGTTGGGATAAATTTCTACATGAGGAAGACCCTCTGTGATAATTTCTAATGGATGAACCATCCGTTGCAATATATGAATCATCTGTTGCAGCAGATAGGTCGTCTGTTGGTATAAATAAAAGTTTTACGAAGAGCTGTATGATTTGCTAAAATAGATGAGACATATGTTGCACCAGATAAAGTATCTGGTGCAACAGGTTAGTCAACTGTTGCAACAGATATATATATCTGTTTGATAATTTTCAGTAGATGTGTCATCTGTTGAAACAGATATGTGTCTGTTTGTTTTTCAATTGGAAGACATATAATATATCCACCTTCTTCAACTCATGCTGCTCTCCTTTGGACATTGTACGTTTCTCAGTGCAATACGCAGACAGAGGATTTGCAATTTTGTTTTTTTAGATGCCTGATAATGCCCTGGAAATTACTCTCCTTCTCCTCTTAGCCTTAATCTCTAAAGGAGATGATGAAAATAAAATTCTCTTTGATGGAATGAGACCCCTCTTAGATGTCAATTTCTTTACAGAAGCAGTTAATGCATTAATAGCGTTAATCACTACATCATGTTTCGCCCTGCAGTCTTGACATTTGCATGCAGAATATTCGCTGGGAGAGGCAAAATCTGTATAACCAGTATGATCATACTCATAATAGTTTGCTTTAAATACTGTAAGAGGAGGATCATTAGCACCAACAGCAGCACCACTACCACCATCAACAGCTCCATCAACAACAACAAGCCCACCCTTCAAAATTATTTTTTTTGTAATGGTTGTTGCTCCAAATAATTCTATTTTTATTCAGTCGATGACCTTAGGGTCCGATAAAGTTTGCACAGACCGTAAAGTATGAAAAAATGACATCTTCAACTCTCGATTGGTCAAAACTAGCAACGGATGCACATTTTAACATAAATCATTACATATATTAGAATGATGATTAGATCATTAAAAAAATATTAATTAAAAGAAAAAATTAATTATAATTATACTTACTGCATCCTTCGGGGGGTTCAAGAGATCAAGAAATTTTATATTTTTATGAGTTTTGGCCGACAACCATCTCAAGATTCTTGGACAGGAAACTCCTTCCTGGTAGTTCACTTGTTGCCTCAAATAAGGAATGGCTTCAAATGCCCAAGCCTATAAAATAACGCTAATAAATCAAAACCATAATTGAGCAAAAAAAAAATGATATCATAATAGAAGAAAAAAATATTTACCATGAAAGCCCATGGGAATCCATATAAGTTGACTGTCTTTGGTGCTAACGGAGTCAACAAATATTTGACAGTCATTTTGAAGTTTTCATACCCCCATGGATAGCTGTTAAACGCCTCAAGATCCTCGGAGAGCTTTATTAAACCGAGGCTTATGTTGTTGTTGACGTCTTTCGCCCAAAGAATATTATGTACAAACAAACCAAGCACAATGACTTCTTGTGCTTCTTTGAAAGTCCTTTACCTTTCAACGCTTCTATCAAGTTTTTATTTTTAAAGCTTGAACCAACAATGGACACCAGGTCATCACGATCACACAACTTGTCTTTGCCTTTTTTGGGTGTGCGGGGTGCTTTTTTGGGTTAGAATAGGTATAACTTGAGAAGGAGGATAACATTTTAGTCCAGTAACTATGACAAACTCCTTCCAACTAAAACAAACAGGCATGCCACAGTAATTTATCCACACCTCATCCATCTTATTTTTGTTTTCATACATAAACCTACGCTTGAAAAGTTCATATACCATTTTCATTTAGAAACGAGCATTGTTGTCCTCCGGCAAATCAAGATATTTCCCAAAGCAGCTGTCCCTGAAATAAGCATCTAATTTTTGTTCTCAAAGTATTTTTCTGAAGGCGTCGAAAGATTTTTCTATGGCTGACTTAACCACAAAATCACTTGTTAAATCTGCGGCACCATCACACTTTATTCTCACAGGATAACGATCAATGCTGAAGGTTTTGACCAGCTCTTCGGTGGAAGGGCTATTAGCATTTTTATCATCTCTTTTGAAACATTCCTCTTCCTCATGTTTATCATATTCTGCTTCCGATTGAGATAACTCTTGTAAAGCAAGCTCATAGAGTGGTGGATGTAGTCTAGCTGCTTCACTTGTTCCTTTACTTAGACTTAATTCGGTTTTTGTTCTTTTGAGAACCATATTATCTAAAATTAACAGGAACATAAAATAATATATTATTGTTGATTAATGCATCATTAAAAAAGGATAACAGTAAATCAAACAAGCAAAATAGTAAAATAATAGTTGCAACAGATCACCGATCTGTTGCACCAGGTAGTATATCTGTTACAGTATATAACCAAACTGTTGCAGCGAATGAGTAATCTGTTGCAATAATACAAAACATACCACTCATCTTTTAAGACAGATGAATGGTCTATTCAACAGATCACACAACTATTGTGACATCATCTATTGTACCATATGAGTGCTCTGTTGGAACAGTTAAATAATCCATAGCAACGTCTGAGTAATCAATTGTGATAATACAAAACATATCACTCATCTATTGAGAAAGATAAATGGCCTGTGCAACAGGTCACACATTTATTGCAACACATGAGTGATCTGTTGGAACAGTTATCAACGGTTAATATTATTTAGATTTCTTCCAACATAGGGTCGTCTATCGCGGCAGATGAATGATCAGTTGGAAAAATCAAGCCTTGGACTTTTCCTGTAGGAAGAGTTGGTAGGATTTTATCAACCAAGAGGTTCATCTGTTGCATCAGATTATTAATCTGATGATTCTTCCATTGCACCAGATGGTTAATTAGTTGCATCAGATGTTTTATCCGAAGCTTAATCTGTTGTAACATATGGTAAAGCTGTTGCATCAGATTATTAATCTGTTGTATCAGAATTGTAATCTGATGGTTCCTCTGGTGCATCAGATGATTGATCCGTTGCATCATATGATGGATCTGTTGCATCAGATGGTTAATATATTGCACCAGATGGATAATCTGTCGGAGGAAATAGTAGCACAATTTTGTTAAACAAAAAACAACAATTTCACCATTTTTACCAAGAACAAGAATATAACAAATCAAACCAAATTGTCCTTTTATTTTTATAAACACAAACAATAAAAATCAAACATCAAAAAATTGCAACAAATAACAAAATATCATAATTCACTTCGAAAAGAGAAGAGAAGAGAAAAGAAATACCAGAAATTAAGGTTTTATTCAGACCGCATTTCAAATTAGTGCAACAAATATTGAAATTGTTAACCAATACTATAAGAGAAGTTGGCTCAAGTTTCTCATTT
The DNA here is from genome assembly GCF_002878395.1 of Capsicum annuum. Lineage (NCBI taxonomy): Eukaryota > Viridiplantae > Streptophyta > Magnoliopsida > Solanales > Solanaceae > Capsicum > Capsicum annuum. The sequence continues at coordinate 38,486,479 of NC_061118.1, read as the reverse complement.
TCTTCAAAACTAAAAAGGCCATAAATTTTTACCTGCGAAAGAAGAAAAGGGTCGATAAAGAATTCAAAGCTGTTGTGGCCGGAGAGCAAGGCTGTCATGTCGATTGAAGTCGAAAAGGAACTGGAATCCCAACTATTTGTAGTTGGATGTTGAAGTCGCCGAGGATTGAAATAAGAAATTTCCAGAATAGTTGGTTGGGAGAGAGTTGAGAGAAGCTGTTGAGAGAGGGATGAGAGACAGATTGATTGAATTGAAGAGGGGAACTCAAAGCCCAACTATTTATCGTCGGGGGATGAAGGGAGAAACTGTTGGTTGGGAGAGAGTTGAGAGAAGCTGTCGAGAGAGAGGAGAAAGTGATTGATTTGGATTGAAGAGGGTGTGGGTTGGGTTGATTTGTATTTTTGAAAAGATTAGAAAGTTTTGAAAATATTAATCAAGTCCACAATTAACTTGATCAAGTTTCCTAATAATGTTTGACCCTATCTGTTGGTCAATGTCACCAATACTTCATTCAAGACTTAAAAGACACATATTCTTCAATTTTCTCATGTTAGTTTGGTTTTGATTTAAAAAAAAAGAAAGATAAAATAATCAAATCAAATTCATAAATTATATACATAAATTTATAGTTATTGAAATATATGATATTATTTTTTCATAAATAGTTATCTTTTAATCATTAATTTAATTTTAGTCTACTTCTTTCACATACATTATAATATTTTAAGTTTTCATATATGTATTGAAACAGATATCAATAATATCACGACACTATATAGAGCACGTTTGGATAGGATTAAAATCTAGTTAAATCAGCTTTTAATCCCTTTTTAAACTTATTTAGGTGTTTAGTAAAATTAAAAAGTACTTCAAAAAGTTAAAAACTGATTAAAAAAAGTAAAAAGTGAGAAGCTGGGTAACCCCAGCTTTTTACCTTTTAGATTAAAATTCTTTTAGCTTTGACCAAAATATTAACCTTTTTATCCCTTATATTTTTCTCTAATTCCAACAGTATTATGAACTTGTGCCTTAAATATATGATTTTTCTTTCTTTTTTTCTTCGTCGCTTCTTTTCATCTCTGTCCTTCAATTTTCTCTTTATCTTTCTCTTTTGTTTTCAACGAATCATCATACATCAAAGGTTTGCTCAAAATTTTTATTTTAGAAGTAAAAATTTAAATAATTCACTTCATTTATGGTGTTAACAACTTTAAGGACATTTAAGTCATTTTGACAATAAAAAAAATGCTTAAAAACACTTGTTTACCAAACACATCAATAATTTTTTTTCAATTTCAGTACTTCTATCCAAATTCTTGTCTGCTTAATTTATAAGCACTTATTTTAATCTTTTAATCACTTAAGCTAAAATTTTATTTTTTTAATTCTATCCAAACGGGCTCATAAATGTATTGCAATGATATCATAAAGATCTGATTGAAGGATTGAAGCACGAACATCAATGATATCATGACAATATGTGGATATATTGTGATGGTATCATTACGGACTGAAGCAAATCTTAATGATATATATATATATATATATATATATCATAAAGGTCCGACTGAAGAATTGTAACATACATTAATGATAACATGACGATATATAGATACACTGCGATTGTATCATAGATGTCCCGTTAAGAATTGAAGTGGACATCAATAATACCATACCTACTATGATGGTATCATTACAAACTGAAGAAAAAGAAACATATAAAATTGCAAAAGAAAAAAAAAACAAAACCAATTTTTTTTGAAAATATGAAATTAGCTTGTCGTTAAAAAAAAAGAATATTATGATTTGATGAAAACGGAATTTAAAAAGAAAAAAAAAATGAAAAAAGAAAAGAAAGGAACAAGAAATTTTAAAACTTGAAAACAAAGAGAAATTAAAAAAATGCAAAAAAAGAAAAAAAAAAAACAATAGAGGAAAAAAGATAAAAATAAAAGCAGAAAAAAAGAGAGAGAAAAATAAATGAATAAAGAAATAAATGAGAAAAAAAATAAAACAAAAAAGGAATATATATAAAATAAAAACTCTATATACACAATACAACAACAACATAACCAGTGAAATATCACAAATGGGGGCTAGGAAAAATAGAGTGTACACAAACCTTAACCCCTATCTGGTGGGGGTAGAGAGATGGGTTCTAAAGGACCGTCAACTCTCACATATCAAGTGAAATCTCACAAATATTGTTTGAAGAAGGCAGAGAGAACGCACACACCTCATCACTACCTCGTTAAGTTAGAAAGGCTATTTTCGAAAGACCCTCGGGTCAAGTGTAACAAATCCAACTACATGTTAACAAGAGTCTTTCTAGGGGTGTGCATCGATCGATTCAGTTCGGTTCTATGTGTTATTAGTTCGGTTTATCGATTTTTGATTTTTAAATATGTAACCAATAACCAACCAATAAGATATTTTCTTATCAGTTTTGATTTATCAATTTTTATTTATTAACGGTTCGATTTTCGATTTAACCAATAAGAAAATACTCATAAAATAGAAATAGTAACAATTAACATAAAAAAATGAAATCTTAGTTACCGCCAAAATCCTACGCCATACTTTTTAGTTTACAAGAATCTTCAAACTTGAACTAAATGTTAGTTCGAAAAAAAACTGAATCCTAATTGTTGGAAACTACTAATTGCTTCAAGCTTTCCACTACGATAATACCCGAACTTTATATTGTGCCTTTATTTCCTTGAATAGGTTAATACGTTGTGAATCACAGAATCGTGAATAAGTAGTGCATAATATATATATATATATATATATTATAACATAAATAAGAATAAAATAATAACTTAGTGTATCCTTATTGGGTTATCTGTTTAACCGATAATCCAATAAGCTAAAATCGAAACCGAACCATTTACCCAATAAATTTTTTTATAAAACCATTAACCCAATATCAATAACCCAATAACGTTTTTATCGGTTCGATTTTTGCACACCCCTAAATCTTTCGAAAACAGTCTCTCTACCTTAACGAGGTAGCGATAAGGTGTGAATACACTCTGTCTTCTTCAAACACCATTTGAAAAATTTCACTGACTATGTTGTTGTTGTATATACTATGTATATGTATGTGTGTAAAAAATACAACTAAAAAATTTCAGCATATATTTTTTTTTTACCTTGGAATTTGATTTCAGTGTTAGCGGCATTCTGATCTGGAGGTAGGGTAACTCAAGTTTGAGGCTAGTAAACATTTGTTTTAGGCCCCAAAAAAAAATTAATAGTTAATTTTATGCTTTTAACGTCAACTAAAATAATACTGAAATGTTAAAACAAATTTTAAATTAAAAAAAGAAAAGAAGAAAAACTATTGCTTTTTATCAAAAATATTTTACAACTTAAAATTAAACAACTCAAATATTCATATTAAGAAATATAATTTTTACAATAACATCCAAGGTAATGCATTGCAAATAAATGGCTAATACCCTAATAACTAGAATTAATTTTATTTTTATAAATAATAATGATGGTACCATGTGAAGTTAAGCGCTTAATATTTTTTAACAACAGTACACTAAAACAAGTAGTATTATGTAAGAACAAAAAAGAAAATAAATTTTTTGTTATAAATGTATTTACATTATAGTGAATGCCTATCAAGATCTACCAAGATCTACTTTGATATCTATTAGGATTTGAAGCATCCGTCTTTTACTCAGACTAGGAGTAAATTTCTCCTATAAATAGAGGGTTTTGTTCATTGTATTGACAATCTTATTATCTCTCATCCCTCAAGAAGTAATAAGAATTACTCTCTCTCCTCTCTCTACTTTTCTTCTTCTTATTCTTTATTATTTTATAATACGTTATCAGCACGAGACTCTGTCAAACAAGGTGAGATTATAAATCTTAGGGATTTCAAGGTTAGTAATTTTTTATGTTATTTATCTTTTGCTACTAATAATATAATTATTGTTGAATTTGATAAAAAATAATTGGTTTGGAACTATTTATGTTTTAAATTTATTCCTCAAGAACAATATTATCAAAAGGGATGATAATATGTTGGGTTCAAGTCCCATCAATTTATGCCTAAGACGTCTTTATACGGATAAGACGTTGAGATTGGATCTCAATGCATGTATTGATGATATTATGATAGTTAAGGCAAAATAATGGGTATTTGATGAAAAGTCGTGAAATATATCCCATTGATATGTTCTATTCCTTGAATTGAATGTGGTAGCAATAAATCATATGTATGCCTCAATTTGCTTGTAGTAGCTATCATAATTTGATACGCTTAAGGCAAGATTATATTTCATTCCTGGGGAATGAGAAGCTTATTAATGCAAATGTGCACTTGATTGTGATGGTATCACAACTCACCTTCGAATAAGGCAGAATAACTGAGAAGAGTTATTTCAAAATCTACTTCTAAAGTAGTAAATCTAAAATTTATTCATGTAATAGTAAATCTGAAATTTACTAAAGAAAAAAGTACATGTCATGGTAAACTTGGAGTTTACTAGAATAAAAGTTCATAAATTGATATGAACGATTGTGACATCTCGAAGATGTACATATTGAATATTAGACATGTATTGAAGAACTAGAAGGTTCTTCGAGAATTGTTTATGTTGCTTGTTCTCATGATAAGTTGGTTGGACCAACTAATGTTAGGATTGAATTCCTTAAATCTAAAAAATATAAAAGGTGAATATCGGCCCGTCTATCTATCATGTGATATGTTGAAAAGATGCATCAATAAGATGATCATATGTACATTCATAGTCAACCTGCAGTTTGACATTCATAAAGTTGCTTGCTCAATAAAATTGAGTTAAGAGCATAATTTTCAAATTGTTCAATCAAGAAAGTTATCTTGATGATGATGGTTTGACATTGATTGCCTTCGATAAATAGCTAAATCATTGCTAGTGAGAACAAAACTTCATGTGTTGGTCTGAAATATGATATGTTGCATACAATAACACTTGTATGCTTTAGATCAATAAATTATGATTATTTCTTCCCTCTCAATTGGTTCAACGTCATGAACCAACTATTCCATCTAATAGTTTTGATATGCGGTATACGATTAATGAATATACCATGATGCATAAAGATGGAGAATGTATGTTAGTTTTCCTAACATAAGGGGGAGAATATAAGCAGTTAAGAAATATAGTTAAGAAATATGTTAGGAATTATCATCAGATCCTCATTCAAAAGATAATTCAAGTCAAATGCCGAAAGCATCTCATATTTAGCTGCAAGTGCTACTATTTTGTGTCCTTAAAGGATAAAGTCTATGCATGCGTGAAGCATGATAGACCAATCGGATCCAAATGAAATAATCCTAGAAAAGGATAAGGAGCAAATAATCATGAAAAGCAGGCAATGTGCTCTTGAAGAGCCTGCGACATAACACTTCATGAAACCTTATGAGAGGTTTATGTACCTGAAAATAATGAAGTGATGAGATCTCAAAATGTTATATCACATTGTGAACCGATACGAAATGATATATCATCAATATCTTTGGCACAATGTTGGCGCAATATTGTGAAAGATTACGAGGATTTGAATTCTACGTTTATTTAAGAATGCTGACGTAGAAACATTTATCAAGTGACATGAAAGGATGCATTTTGGTAAGCGTAAAACTTATTTGATTTGCAGTCCAGATATTTGAAGATGTCACTTATGAAATATTGAATATTGGCACTTGACAAAACTTATGTGAAAAACTTTTAAGGATTCAAACTGCTTGAAGCATATAAAAGTTTTTGGGAAACTTATTTATAATCCTTATATTGTATAAACTTATTGCTTGAACATCATTGGAACTCTTGGAGAGTTTTCAAAGAAATAGATTATTTGCTGAAATTCGAAATATATCGAATTGGATTGGTTATGAAGTACCATATCTTAGTGCAATTAATGCACTCATGTACCTTGCAGATACTACAAGGCCTATAGCCTTTCAGTTAATTTGTTAACAAGGTATATTTTTGCTCCTACTATGAGACATAGAAATGGGATAAAACACATGAGCTTGTTTTATTCTAAAGATTGTTGTCCCGATCTTATTGGTCATGCTGATGTTGGGTACTTATCTGACCCGCATAAAGCTCGGTCTCAAATTGGCTATGTGTTCATATGTGGTGGTACTGTCATATCTTGGAGATATACAAAGCAGTCTATCATAGATACTTCATTGAATCATGCTGAGATAATAGCTATTCATGAAGTAAGCCGAGAATGTGTATGATTGAGGTCCATGATACATCTCCTTCGAGAAAAATGTGGTGTGAAATATGACAATCTACCTATAATTTTATACAAAGATAATTCAGCATACATAGCACATCTTAAGGGAGGATTCATAAATGGAGATAGAACGAAGAACATTTTGCCAAAGCATTTCTACATACATGAGCTACAAAAGAACTATGATATTAGCGTGCAACAGATTTGTTCAACTGACAATGTGACTGATTTATTCACCAAATCTTCTTCAATTGCAACTTTCAAGAAGATGGTGCACAAGATCGGGATGCAAAGGTTCAAGGATGTTCTCATTAGGGGGAGTTAATACGCGCTGTACTCTTTTTCCCTTATGAGGTTTTTTGCCATTGGGTTTTCCTTGTAAGGTTTTTAATGAGGCAGCCGAAATGCGTATTATTAGAGATGTGTACTCTTTTTCCTTCACTAGATTTTTTTTCCTACTGGTTTTTTTCTAGTAAGGTTTTAACGAGGCACATTATCTACCAATTAGACATTCAAGGAGGAGTGTTATAAATGTACTTACATTATAGTGAATGTCTGATCCTGGGTGTATTTATACGCCTAAGAACCATAACTTATCCATATTTTAGCTATGTTTAGAGAACAAAGTGCCTAGTTTCTTATGTTTTTACTCTACTTCTATGGAATTGAGCTAACCGATGTGATTAGCGTGATTTCAGGTATTAATGAGGTAGATGAAGACATAATGGGACTATGGAATGCGGATGACATATTACATAAGAGAGAGTAGCAATCTGGACCAAATGTGGCGCCTAGAAACTATGTCCAAGACTAATTTGTCATTTATAATTAGTTCAGGGACTTAGAAGGAAATTATGAGAGAAAAGATTATTAAAAGACTTAATTGATGAATTTTTATTCATTATTGAATTATTCTATAGTATTCTGAGAGGGGAATAACGGCTTAGGGTGGAGAGATAAAAACATTTCTATCTTGTTTCACTATTCGCACACCAAGATCGTCTTCTAGTTTTTGGTATGATGAATATATTATGATGCTTTTCGTTTTATTCATAAGTAGCTAAGTTTATTAGTTAGCGTTATGGAAGCCCTGTAGCATACAATCTATCACTTTGGGTTTTGAATTCATTATGCATTGATTTGTTTACATCATACTCTCTTCGCTTATCTTGAATTCTCGTGGTTGCAAACATAGAGGATATGCCTTAAAATACAACTTGTTCAAAAGAAAGGTTGATGTTCGAAAAAGAGAGTAGTGACAAGAAAATAGGATTACCAACCTCTATTTTATAAGTTAATGCCTTAGCAGGATTAACTACTTGGAGATTTCGTATTGTTTTTGGTAAACGCTTTTGATTCGAGAGAACTAAAGTGAATTAGTCCTTGATGGTTGAGAAACACTAGGATTATGTTGTTAAATACAATATGTTTCTCTGTAAACACGATGTATTTATGAATTTGTAAAGCCCATAGTTAGAATGTATTGAAAACTACAAGGTGGGCATAACCCTAGCTTGCTATTTCTCTGAATTTGAATACTACTACACATATTTCATCTTGTTAAACTGAAACCATTAATTTGTGAGCTGAACCAAATCCCCCCTATTTATTTTACGGAAACAAATGATTAAAAGTCAACTAATCTGCATACAACTTAATTAGCACCATATTCCTTGTGGGATTCGACCCCAACCTAGTTGGGTTATATATTTAACAACGATCGCTTACTCTCTCATAAGAGAGGTGTAATTTGGGTGTATCAAATTTTGGTGCCGTTGCCGGTGAGTACGGTTATCGATTGAGTTTATATGTGTTAATTGACTGTTAGTCAAGTTTCCTTATTTTATGTTATTTGTTGTTTTTGTTTGTTACAGGCTCATTGTTGTTTATGCCACGAACTAGAAGGTAAGGAGAACCATTATTACCCTTCAATCCTGAACCTTATCTCATTGAAAGAATGGCTAACCAACAGGAATCTGAAAGATTAGCCGCTTCGGATAATGCTTAATTAAATCTACAGAATACAAATAACTCAGGTCGGGTACCTAATCTAGATGAAGAGGACGTGGGAGATAATGATTTAATTGACCCAGCTAATAGGAGACGTGCAGCAGGGGTAGTTGCACCTGTAAATCAAAATCGTCCATTCAGAGGAAGACCAGATCGCCAAGCTGCGCAGTTTGATGTTGACAATAATAAGGATGATTTAGATGGAACTGGATCTACAGGGGCAATCATTCTACCACCACTAGCTCCTGGGGTGAAATTCAATATTATCAGTATTATGATCCAGCTACTGAATCTGAAAGGACTCTTTGGTGAATTACCTGGTGATGATCCAAATCTAAATTTGGTAAATTCCATCAGTATTTGTAAGTTATTTGATAATCCTGGAGTGGGACAAAATGTTATTCGTGTAAGATTTTTCCTACTGTCTCTATCTGGAGAGACAACTATTTGGTTGAATGAGTTGACTCCTGATTCTATAACAAACTGGAGGCAATTGAAAGGAGCTTTCCTAAAAAGGTTCTTTTCGCCCTCCAGAATGTTACAGTTGAGGGACGAGATCAAAAACTTTAGGCAATTGGCTAATGAAGCTTTGCATGAGACTTGGACGAGGTTTAAAAAGAAGTTGACTTAATGCCCAAACCATAAGATGGTTGATGGACACTTAATGGAAATACTCTACAGAGTTTTGAACTCACTTACAAAGCTAATAGTGGATAATACTGCAGGAGGAGCTTTTATGGAGCTCAACTTTACTGAGGCTGTAGACATGTTAGAAAGAATGACTAAGACAAGTAGATCTTGGCATACCAGAGATTCTATGGTAGCAAGCAATACTGGGTCTAGTGTAATATCAGTAGAGCAACATAGGAGATAAGAGAAGCGTGATCAGGATATGGCTCACATAAAAACCCAGATGGATCTGCTTATAAAATATTTGCTATCAGGGAATATAGAAAAGGTAAAAGTTTTGGGGTCCTACGGTAAGGGAACTGAATCAAACACTGAGGAAGAGGCTAACTATTTGCATAACCAGGGGGGTTTCTGAACCGGTGGTCAAGGAAACCAAGGTTGGAACCATCAAGGAGATTGGAAGAATAAAAGTGACAAGAGTGGACTGTATGTACCTCCTGGAAGCCGTGATAATGCTGCCACCAGTTCAAGCAAAATGTCCATGGAGGACATGATGGAGAAACTATTAAAGGGAGTTAAGGCCACCAATTCTGGGGTGAATACTATGAAGAGTGACATATCTTCCATGAGTCAACTAGTAAATTCGCACTCAATCGCTATTAAACAACTGGAGCAGCAGATGAGCCAATTATCCACAATATTCAACCAAAGACAGAATGGGACTCTACCAAGTATACAGTTCAGAATTCGAGGACTGATGGATCATGTATGGCCATTACCACTAGGAGCGGTAAGATGTTATCTAGTCCAGGTTTGGGAGCATTCTCTTATACTGATGAGGTCAAAATAAATTGGGAGATGGTTGATGAATCTCCAGTGGTGCCTGTGAAGTTGGGAGGTTCAGAAAAAAAGAGTACAGAAATAGAACAACCACCTAAGCAGAAACATGTTAGTGATATGGAGCAAGGCATAAGAAAAAAGGTAGAAGTTATTCCAACTGAAATCCCAAGGCCACCACCCCCATTTCCACAATGATTAAAGAAGAAAGAAGATGATGGTAAGTTTAGCAAATTCAAGGCTATGTTGAAGCAGTTGACAGTGAATGTGCCCTTAGTTGAAGCACTGGAACAGATGCCCGGATATGCTAAGTTTATGAAAGACCTGTTGACGAAGAAAAGGACTGTGAGCTATGAAACGGTAGACAATCTTCATCATTGTAGTGTTATTACTACAAGATCTATTATCCAGAAGAAAGCTGATCCGGGAGCATTTACTGTTCCATGTATGATTGGATTGCAAAAGTTTGAAAATGCCCTTTGTGATCTTGGGGCAAGTATAAATCTTATGCCATTGACGATTTTCAAGAAATTGGGTTTGGGAGATCCTACGCCCACCAATATGCTGCTTCTAATGGCGGATAGATCGGTAACAAGGCCAATTGGGATTCTACATGATGTACTTGTAAAAGTTGCTGATTTTATATTTCCTACCGACTTTGTAATTCTTAATTGCGAAGTGGACTTTGAAGTACCCATAATTTTGGGTAGGCCGTTCTTAGCAATTAGGAGAGTGTTAATTGACATGGAGCTGAATGAGCTAAAATTTAGGCTCAATGAGAAAGAAGTTAGTTTTGAAGTATGTCAGACTATGAAACAACAAAAGGAGATGAGTGTCTTCTCGATTGTTGATGTATTCTACGAAGATGAGCGAGATGTACCAGTTAAGGATATGTCTTTTGTGGAGACCATAGCTAGTTTGGTTGAACTTGCAAGCAAGGATGTGAGTGACTTCAAAGTGGTTAGACTAGGAATAAAGCATTGTCTTGATCCAACAAATAAGGTACAAATGGTATCATCGATGTATCATGACGAAGTCTGAGTATTCAAGATAATCGAGTCGTGCCACGACGTTAAATCAGGCGCTACATGGGAGGCAACCCATGATTTTATTTTTACTTTATCGTGTTAAACAAAAATGCAAAAAGAAAAGTCGAGCCACGACCGAAACTACGGCGCTTGGTGGGAGGCAACCCATCCTTCTAATAATTTGTGTTGTTTTTGAGTAAGTGTAGGTGCATGAAGTACTAAGGAAGAGATTAGTACCAAATTTGATTTGGAATTGAGCTATGTCAATGGTGGTAAGTTTAGGGGTGATGGGAACATTACAGGTAAGTTGAAGTGGTCAAATGTGTAAGGCTCAAGTATGATTTGCATTAGAGTCATGCCTCGAATTATGTTAATCCGACCCAAAAAGTTTCACGGTGCGACTTTATTTTGTGACTTTCAATGAGGTCTATGGTGGTAGCATAGGGATCAGGCCGATAGGCGGTGTGGACCTTTCCGACCAAGAGTGCACCGCACATCCCATCACACATACTTACTGGACCAACTATGTGATGCACAATGCGCCGCACACCTTGATGTGTGCGATAACTTATGCGTCGCACACTTTAACATATGCGCTAAGATATGTGTCGCACACCTAGCCGCACATGCCCATTGCCTTAAGTTTGCGATACCTTATGCGACGCACACCTTGATGTCTGCGATAGGTAGTGTGTCGCCCACTTCTCCGTATAGGCTCACTGTCCCAACTGTGCGACAACATATGCGACACACACTTTGAGATGTGCGATAAGATGTGCATCGCACACTTAGTCCAAATAAGCCTAAAACCCGACTTCTAACTTTAACTTGGGTTAACCCGACCCAGATTTTCATTCTTCAAATAGACTTCACACCTTAAATGCCTAAATTCATCCTTATTTCACCCTTAAGCTGTCCAATATTGAGCTCTCACCATTCTCTTTGTCCTTCACTAATCTTCCATCTTCGAGGTAAGTTTTACTTTTTTAATCCTTAGTTATTATGACTCTATGTTATAGTTAATTGATTTCTTAAGGATTACAAATTAAATTCTTGCCATGGTGATGTTGTGGAAGTGATGACATTTTGTATATCTTGATATGGTTGAAAGTGTAGGGCATGATTTTGTTCAAAAAAGTGTTTCATTGAAATAGAATTGGGGGAATTAAAGTGAGTGAATTATATTGTGACTAATGTTGATGCACCATGTCAAAGTGTATGTCGGCAAAGTCTGAGTACCCGACAATAACACTTATTGGTTGATACTAACAAATTAAGTGTGGGGTGGTGACTTTATCACCCTCATCTTAATTATAATTAGTTTCATTATGTGTGGCTGACGTGGATGATAGGATGAATACAGGAAAAATGGCTCCAATGATGATCTCCATGCAGGTGGCATGACTCCGAATGTGGATGAGGAGTACTACTAGCCGGGTTCTTTATCTTGTTATTTGCACTGGGGACAGTGCTGAGCTTAAGTGTGGGGTGGCTGGTTACTTTGCTACTTGTTTTGTAAGAAAATAGGACATTCTCCTTAGTATACTTCTAGATAGGATTAGTTATTTTGTTCATTTTGTTAGTTATTTAGTCATAATTAGGTGCTTTTCTAGATGATGGATAGATGACGACCGTCTTAAGGGAAAAGTAGTCTTTCAATTACATGTAACTGCTTTTGTGGATCACATGACATTATAACATAAGTATGTGATGGATCATTACGTTTGAAACACCTAGGCTCTAGTTGTGACTCTTGTTGTGATTGTTGGTTTTAATTGAATTCATGTAATTGTTCAGTCGAGAATCTATAATGCTCCTAATTGAGTTGACCATATGCCATGAGTGTGTAAGACTATTGTATATTCCTTATTGCAACTGATGCTAGAACTTGCCTGGTGTGTATGCAAAGCGAAATAAAGATTGTGAGTTTAGGAGATGATTTAGGCATTTCTTTGATAACCATTGTTCATACCTTCTTTTGACCTACCTTTGTACATTATCTTAGCTAGTCCCGTTGAGCCTTTAGCTTGTTCTTTTGTTAGCCTCATATGTAGCCTAATCTGTTCTTTAATAGACTGTAATTTGATCCAAAAGCTCCTAAGCGCTTTAATGTAAAATCAATGTGAGTTAGGAGTTGACAATAAGAGAAAAAAGGTGAAATTGATGCCCCAAAGTCTAGTTATTGGCGTGAGCAATTGATGTGGTTGGGAGTAGCTAAAATTGTTGAAAAAGTTCAAAATTTTATCCCGGACATGTTACAATGAACCTGTTTTGGCCCTGGTCCTTCTTGGACATTGTGTACCTCAACTAAGGCAAATTGCTTAAGTTGAGGGTGGCTATTATAGGGGTGCGTAACGTGAAAAGGGTGCAAAAAAAATATTTGAAAGGGTTGCATACTCCCACCCTAGTGTTATTAATTAAGCTTAACGAGCTGGGGTGAAAAGCAAATCTATGAAGATAGCAGAAGTGGAAATTAGTTGATAAAGATTGATCTTAATTGCTTAATGTAGTGTATTAAAGCGCTTAGGGAAGATAGTCTTATTTATGGACAAAATAGTTCCTACCCATCCTTTAGCCTGCATTACAACTCGTAAAAGACCTATTTGATCCTAATCTTAGCATTCTGATATTAGTAGAGTATTACACTAAGGGCAAGCATATGGTCATCAGTTGTAATTTGAGAATTCTTTGTGAGAGTGAGCGCAACTTGATTCTTGTACCCATTTTGTTAGAAATTGCATGATTGTGAGTGATTATGGGTAACTTTCTTGTTGTGAGGGCACACGGTTGATGAAGGTTGGGTAATTATATGATTTCTATGCTTAAACGATATGCATGAAATTGCCAACTTAATGAGTCTATTCTTGAGGGTAGGTTGTCTCTAGTAATGATTCCTGAATCTACTTCTTGTCTTTCTTTATGGGTGCTAAGGCTTGTGTAGTATGTATAAATGGATATGTTGTTCAAGGACGAACAAAACTTTAAGTGTGGGGTGGTGATCTTGGGTGTATTTATACGCCTAAGCACCATAACTTATCCATATTTTAGCTATGTTTAGAGAACAAAGTGCCTAGTTTCTTATGTTTTTACTCTACTTCTATGTAATTGAGCTAACCGATGTGATTAGCATGATTTTAGGTATTAATGAGGTAGATGAAGACATAATGGGATTATGGAATGCGGATGGAATATGACACAAGAGAGAGTAGCAATCTGGACTAAATGTGGCGCCTAGAAACTATGTCCAAGACTAATTTGTCATTTATAATTAGTTCGGGGACTTAGAAGGAAATTATGAGAGAAGATATTATTAAAAGACTTACTTGCTGAATTTTTATTCATTATTGAATTATTCCGTAGTATTCTGAGAGGGGAATAGCGGCTTAGGGTGGAGAGATAAAAACGTTTCTCTCTTGTTTCACTATTCGCACACCAAGATCGTCTTCTAATTTTTGGTATGATGAATATATTTACGATGCTTTTCATTTTATTTATGAGTAGCTAATTTTATTAGTTAAGGTTATGGAAGCCTTGTTGCATGCAATCTATCACTTTGGGTTTTGAATTCATTATGCATTGATTTGTTTACATCATACTCTCTTCGCTTATCTTGAATTCTCGTGGTTGCAAACATAGAGGATATGCCTTAAAACGCAACTTGTTCAAAAGAAAGGTTGATGTTCGAAAAAGAGAGTAGTGACAAGAAAATAGGATTACCAACCCCTGTTTTATAAGTTAATGCCTTAGCAGGATTAACTACTTGGAGATTTCGTATTGTTTTTGGTAAACGCTTTTGATTCGAGAGAACTAAAGTGAATTAGTCCTTGATGGTTGAGAAACACTAGGATTATGTTGTTAAATACAATACATTTCTCTGTAAACACGATGTATGTATGAATTCGTAAAGCCCATAGTTAGAATGTATTGAAAACTACAAGATGGACATAACCCTAGCTTGCTATTTCTCTGAATTTGAATACTACCACACATATTTCATCTTGTTAAACTGAAACCATTAATTTGTGAGCTGAACCAAATCCCCCCTATTTATTTTACGGAAACAAACGATTAAAAGTCAACTAATCTGCATACAACTTAATTAGCATCAGATTCCCTGTGGGATTCGACCTAACCTAGTTGGATTATATATTTGACAACGACCGCTTACTCTCTCGTAAGAGAGGTGTAATTTGAGCGTTATCAATGTCTATCAAGATCTACTTTGATAGCTATTAGGATTTGAAGCATCCGTTTTTTACTCAGACTAGAAATAAATTTTCCCTATAAATAGAGGGGTTTTGTTCATTGTATTGACAATCTTATGATCTCTCATCCCTCAAGAAGTAATAAGAATTACTCTCTCCTCTCTCTCTCTACTCTTCTTCTTCTTTGTTCTTTCTTACTTTATAACAATTTTAAAATTATTAACATTTTTGTAAGTATGCGCATATATTTAAAAATTTTAATTAAAATTTAATTTTAGGTCACTAATTTTATTGAGACACCCTTTAACTTGAAGCCATTTTCTTGTGCTCGGTGTTCTTATTTTTTGCAAAAAAATATTTAAAAAATTAAAAACACGTTAATCAACACCACGTTTTTTGTGCTTCTTCGATCGAGATTTATTCTTCACCATTGTTAATGGCGGATGAAGATCACTATGGTTTTTCAGCAACGGTTTAGCAGGCGTACTAGGACAGTTCCAAGAAAGAAGAAAAAAGAACTCGTTAATTACATAAAAATCATTTATATTTTTTAAAAAAATAAAAAAATTTGCCTCAAAATTTTAGACATGTAAGGGGTCGTTTGGTAGAGTGCATAATAAGATGTAAAATATGATGTATTAGATAGTACTAGGACATGTAAGGGTTCGTTTGGTAGAGTGCGTAAGAATAATATAAAATATAGTGTATTATATAGTATTAGTCATGCTTGCATTATTCATATTTGTATTTTTCTTTTGATTTGATGTATTAAAAACAATATGAATTGCATAATTTCTAAAAAAAAAAAAAAAGTTATTTTGTTTTATAAAAATACTCTCTATATATAGTGGAAAGAATTTGGAAAAGATTTTAAGGTATAATTGTGCCTTTAATCATGCTAATGTGTGCATTAGAATCCATTGTATTACTAATAGTCTAATCATTGATTTTAAAGTATTAGTAATACACACCGCAATACTATATCGTATATAAATAATGAAAGCATTAGTTATACAACAACAACAACAACAACAAACCCAGTATATTCCCATATAGTGGGGTCTGGAGAGGGTAAAATGTACGCAGTTCATACCACTACCCCCGAGGAAGTAGAGAGACTGTTTCCGATAGACCCGAAAGCATTAGTTATACATACATAAAAATATATATTAAATGAGATACTAGTAATACACAACATTAATGCATGTATTATTCTTTTTAATACATTTTGTCAAACGACCCCTACAAGAATAAGAGCCCATTTGAATTGACATATTTTAAATATTTGGGTAAATTTTAAACGTACTTGTAAGCACTTAATTTTAAACTAAAATGTTAAAAATACGTCAAAAAGTCATAAGTTAGAAATCTTAATTTATGACTTTTGACCATTTTACTCGTCCCAAATTTCCTAATTTAATTTCTCATTTTACTTGTCATTTTTCATTAATCAAGACAAGATAATTTTTTTCCCTTTTTACCCTTAGTATTAATTATTTTTTCTCCAAATTAAAATGCAAGCATCATTTAATAGGGGTACTATAATAAAGTAGCCATGTTATTAATTATTTTTTTAATTAATATGCAATGTCAAATTGGGACGAGTAAAATGAGACGGAGGAAGTATGAGTTAAAATTTTTAGTTTATGGCTTATAGCTTATAAGCCAAAAATCAAAAGGCAAAAGTCAATTCAAATCAACATTAATAGCCTTTGACTGATCTTATTTTTTCTCAAAAGTGCTAATTTTTTTTAAAAAAAATGAGGCGTTTGGCTAATCTTTTGAGAGAAAAATAAATAATTTTAGGGAGTAGCAGAAATTGTCTTTTAGAAGCTATAGTTTTGTAAGCTTAATTTTTTCCCAAAAGTACTTATTTTGTTTGGCCCATCTTTTAAGAGAAAATATTTTTGAGGAGAAGCAGAAATTGATTTTCAAAAACTAAAAATGTACTAGCTTTTTTCTTGAAACACTTATTTAAAAAGCACGTTTAAGAAAAATACACTTAAAATCACTTGTATAGAGTTTGATCAAACATCAATTGTTGCTCAAAAATATTTTTTGAATTTATTATCCAACCGCTTTCCACTGAAATTATTTTTTATATATAAAAAAAAAATACTTTTGAAATAAGCATTTTTCAAGATAAATTGATTTTAAAAGTTTCTTCAAACAGACTAAAAAAGATATTAGCTTCTTCCTAGCAACACTTGTTTTAAAAACACTTATGAAAACTTTATACTTAAAAACATTTTTTAAAAATATGGTCAAACATTAATTGCTGTTCAAAAGTGTTTTCAAAATTTACTAGCCAAACAAAAACTATTTCTCACCAAAAATATTTTTCTAAAATAAGCATTTTTCAAAATAAATTAATTTTAGAAGTTTGGCCAGAATCTTATTCTAAATAATTAGAATAATATATAATTTTTTTTTTAAAATAAGCGTTTGTTTAACAAATAATTTGAAATAATTATTTTTAAAAATCAAGATATATGATTTTAAAAATTGAGAGTATTGATGAGTCCAAAATTAATGTATCATACATGTGCATAAGGGCCCAAGCATGTTTTTGGTTGAATCTTGTGATAATAGAAGTATGGAATGTTTGCTTTTATAAAATTTTAATTATGTGGTTGAAAAAAATAAATATGTTATTTTCTAAAAATGTATGTACTACAATGTAACAAAATTGAAAATAAAAATAATAATAAAATTTTGTGATTGACAAAGAAAGTACATGCCTTAAATTATTCTATGAGCTCAGTGAGTTATTTCACAGGTCTCGATTGTATTATTAAAAGTTTCGATAGAGTAATAAATACGTTTTTTATTCTTAGTTAAAAAAATTAAATTTAAGTCCTGAATATAAAATTATCGTTGATATTAAGTTTAGCTAATAATGATATTTTTTTAATATAAATTTAAATTAATCGAGCTTCAAAATGAATATTGCATGTAATATGAGTCAAGAAAAAGGCCCTCCCTCCTATGATTACATTGAAACACAATGTGGTTGGTTTGAGAGAATTCTTTCGTTCTTAATTAGACATCTCAAACCGATATATGAGATCGAAAAAAAATAAATATGTGCGAATTTTCTCGTTTAATGAATCTAATGTAAATTTTAATTAATTAAAATTTCATTAAATGAATATCGAACATCTGATGAATTTTTTATTTTTTAAAAAGTTAGAGAGTATCCCAAGATCGTGACCTTCTTGTTGATATTTTGGTTAGAAACCAATGCAAAGTGACAAGACTAGCACCAAACATGTGGACCAAATCTAGTGACTCATGCATCAATTATAGTAGTAACAAGCATATTGCTCGAACTCTTCAAAAATATCATTCGGTGTGTGTCGAATTTTTTAAAATAATGCATTTTTTGAGTATCGACATGAGCGTAACAACATTTTTGAAGAATTCGAACATCGCGTGTGTGTTGGATTCTTCAAAAATAATGCATTTGTGGAGAATCCGACATGAGCGCAACAACATTTTTGAAGAATCCGAACATTGTGTGTGTGTTGGATTCTTCAAAAATAGTGCATTTATGGAGGATCCGACATGAGCGCAACAACATTTTTGAAGAATCTGTACATCGTGTGTGTGTTGGATTCTTCAAAAAATAGTGCATTCATGGAGGATCCGACATGAACGCAATAACATTTTTGAAGAGTCCGAGCATCGCGTGCAGGGGCGGAGCTACAGTACCCTACGGGGGTTCGGGCAAACCCAGCAGATTTTACGTAGACCCTATATTTATACTTCTTTGTCCCACAGATGTGGGTTCGAACCCCAATAACAGCATATGGTTTTTTTTTCCTCAATTTTTTATGCTTTTTTTACTTAATTCAGAACCCACAAATTTTAAATTCTGATTCCGCACGTGTGTGTTAGATTCTTCAAAAATAATGCATTTTTTTAAGGATCCGACATAGCAGCAACATTTTTGAGGAGTGCAAACAACTTAGGTAATAAGATCTACATCCCCTTAAATTATGCATACAAATTAGTGTCTTAATTTTATGTCAATCAAGTAATCTCTTTTGTTGGTTAGTTTTAAGACCATTTTTTTATTATTGAAAATGACGTCTTTCTCTTTAGCTACATTTTGACTATGCCAAACTGTTACTGGTTGGAATTTTATGCCCTTTTTTTCCCCTCTTATTCCACAGCTCGGACTCGTGACATATAAATTACACGAGCACGATAGTAAGATATTGTTCAAAGGCAACTGTACCGTGATCTATAGGTCACACAGAGATAATTGTACCATTGCTCTAAGGCAACCGTATCGTGACCTACAGACCACACAACATAGCTAAGGGAGCAAGGATTCTTCACGCACAGAGAATATCACATCACAATCCAAATGTATTCAACATAATAAGATAATCTAATACCATGCTCGAACCCTCCAAAAATATTGCTGCACCCTTGTCGGATCCCCCAAAAATGCATGGCTTCCCGAGGATCCAACACACACTTGACAATATTTTTGAAGAATCCGAGCAGCATATATCATACTCTTTGTCAAGGCTGAACTGTGCTTATCTAGAACCGGCGAAAATAAGCAATGTAGTTGTACAAAATGCTTGATTCTCACCATAGTACAAGATGAAAATAGTGACCGAGCGAGGAGCTTAATCGATATATAGTTCTCCTTCATCACTATTCGGTATCTACAGAAGGAACTGAGGATACACATTGTTTAAATTTCTAAATACATTCACATTAAACGATCAAAATCTCACACAATACGAAGAAAATCGCTATCTACATCGAATACATAGAAGTACCTTGTTTATCTACCATCAGCTGATGTAAACGAATCTGCAAATCCAGTTGGTCTTGCAGGGATACTACCCTTACTGTCCTCGAGATCCACGTAGCTCAAGTCTTTTCCTTCCGATTCTTGCCAGCCCTTAACCATTTGATTTAGCGGAAGACTGTAGTCGATCCCACAATAGTCCTCCGGATCATCCTCAAGAGGCTTCCATTTCTCGACAAGTGGGGAGAGCACATTCACAGCGTGGCCCATATCAGGACGTTGACCAGGTTCTCGTGAAGTGCAGTGACCAGCAAGTTCAGCTAAGACGGAGATGCTCTCAGTTAACTCCTCTTTCACGTCTAGAGCTGGATCAACGGCTGCCATAAGCTTCTCTTTAGAGGATTTAGCGTTCCAGAACCATGCAACTAAGTACTGGCTTTCCTCAGGTCTGTCTTCATCAAGTGCCATCATCCCGGTTAATAACTCCATTAGCACAACGCCAAAGCTAAAGACATCTGCTTTGGTGGTGATTTTACCCGTCACTGGACCAAATCAGAATCTCATGTTAGTTTAGAAAACAGAACATTACAACAACAACATACCCAGAGTAGTACCCTACCTCGGAAGTAGAGTGGCTCAAAGAAAAACAATCCAAAGCAGTCCCGAATAAGAAGTAGCGGAAGTCAAGAAACAACAGATAATAACAAAAAAGTAGATCGTAACAGAACGAAAAATACATCAAACAATACGATAATCAGGGTACAAGGAACAATAGATAGTAATAGAAAACACATTGGTATGCAACAATGAAATGTTATAATTCAGAATTGATTTAAGCAAATTCTAGATGTCTACAAAAGAAAAATGTTATATAAACACGCTTTTTTTACAAAAAAATCATCGTTTCTCTTTGACAAAGTTCGTCTTCAAAGAGCACAATTTCTCATAACGGTTTGTGTACGCGCAGTTATATGAACCACATACTGTATCTAACTGAAAGTAGATAGTACTTCTTGACACGTCAATAGCATATAGGAAAAAAATTGCTTACCAGCATATTCGGGTGCAAGATATCCAAAAGTTCCGGCCAGCCTGGTGACCACAGATTTCTCTTTATCAGGAGCAAGTTTCACGAGTCCAAAGTCGGACACTTTGGCACGGAAATCATCACCAAGCAAGATATTTGAGGATTTGAGATCTCTATGTATGAAGCTCTGATGTGCCAGTGTGTGTAGATACTCCATGCCTCTCGCAACATCTAAGGCAATATTAAGCCGTTTCTTCCACGAGAGAGGCTCCAATTTGTTGTTTTTCCAGTGGAAAAGATGCCTACTAAGTGCACCTTGTGGCATGTACTCGTAAACCAGAATTCTTTCACTACCTTCAACGGAGTAACCCAGTAGAGACACTAAATGCCTATGCCGGACTTTTGAGAGAACATCAATTTCAGATCGAAATTCATCCAAAGCTTTGTTGCTGATTATCCCGGCCTCCATTCTTTTGACAGCTATTTGTGTCCCATCGTCTAATTCTCCCTTATAAACCACACCAAAACCACCACGCCCGAGTTCATTTTCTGGAGAAAAATTCTTAGTCACATTCCGAAGAACTTGAACCGATATCAGCAAATTCCCAGCTTCAACCATATGGGATTCACCACTGTGTATGCTAGCGGAACCACTTGCATTTAATGTGGAAAGACTTCCATTAGTGTTATTAGCAATCGCGATCTTGACCACATTATCGGAATCAGATGGATCTCTAGGATGAACCACAAGAGCAGTTGGAGGTTCATGCTTATCTTTACTCTTCTTACAGACATAAATGTACAGCAGAATAGCAAGAAAAAACAAAAGTAGAAAACCAGCAATAGGAATCACAACTATAGATATCTTAGACTTCGAGTCCTTCTTTTCTGGTGACCGTTCACCGGGTTTTAAAATCACAGAGCTTGAACTGTTGGATCGCGAATATGGTACAGACGAAGAGGGTGAATTTGCGGGAGCTGTGCTGTTGTTTGGTGAAGGTTTTTCTCCGGGAGGACTAGACGTCAGCTTTGGATTTCCAGTTAGAACAAGCTTCAACGGGGTGGTAAACTTCGGCAGAGGTGGAGAGATATTGTTATTACTCAAATCAAGGATAGATAGAGATTTCAAACTAGTCCAACTAGATGGAACAAAACCAGAAAGATTATTGAAACCAAGATAAATGCGAGAAACAGATTCAAGTTTCGCGATGGAAGGACTCAAGGTCCCGGAAAGATTAGACTTAGGCAAGTTTATGACACTAACTTTTTGGTTATTGTCACAGCTTATTCCCCACCAACGTCCATCGCAAGGGCTGTTACCGGACCATGATTCAACAAGCCTATAAGGGTAATTCACCCCATCAAGAAACTCTAAAAGTGCCATAACCTCGGGGGAACAAGCTGCCCCTTGCTTTGTTTGACAAAAAGAGTTAAACCGAAAACTAACATTAGTAGCCTTGAACTTAGGAACCTGTCCCATAAAATGATTATTATTCAAATCAAGATTGTCTAATGACATATTTGCTAAACTTTCCGGGATTAATCCAACGAGTTCATTGGTATTCACATTGAAATCTTTCAGATTTGTCAAATTACCAATCTCCATCGGGATTTTACCTGAAAATTTATTCCCATGAAGCCAAAGACTAGTGAGTGACACCATTGTTCCAACGACATCAATTGAACCACTCATCCCATCACCAGATTGATCATTCAACCAAAGCATTTTCATCGCGGCGTTCTTGAAAGTACCTGGAATAGGCCCTGAAAGTCTATTTGTAGATAACAACAAAACCTCTAAAGAAGACATGGTACCAAGAAACTCAGGCAAAGGACCAGCTAAATTACAGTTTATCATTGTCAAATTAATCAACTGAGCTGAATCTTGAAGCCCATTTGGCAATAACCAACCAGTAGTAGCATTCAAAGGATTTTCATCCAAAGCCAAAACTTGTAGACTCACAAGTCCATCAAAAAAATCAGATGGGATAGTATCAAACTTGTTGAAATCCAAATAAGCAAACTTCAACTCAGACAAACCACTAAAAGATGGCAACTTTCCACTAAACTGATTCTTTTGCAAACCCAAATTTGTCAACTTTGACAACTTATTCAAGTTTTGAGGTAAATGGCCTTTTAAACCCAACCCCATAACTTGAATCTGCTGAATTCTACTACCAGTACACACAATATGTGGCCAAACTGGTGTACCACAAGGGTCACCACCATCACCATTTTCAGGCCATTTCAAGATTTCAGGATTTTCCAACCCTTTTCTAAACTCAGTTATCACAGCCAAGTCATTAGGATCAGTAACACTAAAAACAAGTGAAGCAAAACCAAGAAACAAAGCTACTACAAACCAAAACAACTCCATAGATGATCCACAAAGCAACAACATTTTAGCATTTGCATTAACATTTAACACATTAAAATCAAGAAAGCTACAACCTTTGACACCCAATCAAGAAAGCTACAACCTTTGACACCCAATCAAGCAAGCTACAACCTTTGACACCTAATGAGGTTGATTCTTGGAAACCCCCATGTCAAATCTTTGAGAAAACAAGAGGTGGACAACATTTGCATTAACATTTAACACATTAAAATTCAAGAAAGCTACAACCTTTGACACCTGATGAGGTTGATTCTTGAAAACTCCCATATCAATTCTTTGAGACAAGAAGAGGTGGATAACATGGGATTTTTCAGTTCACTTTCACAAAACACCAAAAAAGGAGAAAAAGAGAGTGATAATTGGAGTGAGAAAAAAGCACAATGCTTGCTACATACTACATTAGCTATGGTGTTCTTGCTGACTATCACACTGTTTTTTAGAGACTAATCCAAAACTATTAAGCATTTAATATCCCTCGAACTATCACCAAATTTGTTATAACATAATTTAACTTTACTTAAGATCTATTACCGCCTGCACTTAATTTATATTTTCCTCACCTTTTTATGCTGAAATAGCACCTTTATTACATAAAATGAGGTTCACATCAGCTAAAAAAATCACAACAGTCAAAAGGGGTTACAAACATATACTAAAATCGAGTTCAATAGAAAGTTGAAATGTGTGGTAGAAAATTTAATCATAAAATACTAAATATTTTACTCTTTAGGAAAAAAAAAAATCAAAGCTCTTTTTATATTCGGTAAAGTATCGAATCATGAGGATATATATATATAGTATGAAAGTGAAAATGAAGAATCTTTAAGTGAAATTTAGTAGCAAGAAATGCTACTAAATCCAAGAAACTACTACTACAACATATTATAATAAAGTATGTTTAGTGGGAAATTTTGTCTTGGATTTTGTTTGTATAGTTTGCGTATCTTTATCTTGTTTTACATTTGATTATGATTTTGTTTACAGTTTTTTTGTTGAGAGCATCGAAAACCTCCCCTATATTTCTTCAACCGAAGTGTCTATTATGTTTGCTTTTCAAAGAATTAAATTATATTGATTAATATTTTAAGATTTATTATTTCACAGTATTAATATGAAAAGATTATAACTTACCATATTTCTCGCACAGTTTTCATATATTTAAATTTTTGAAAAAATAACGAAAAAATACATTCTAGCTTATCATATTTTAAAAAATTTTCATCCTTATAAAGTAATTATAAAAATCTCAACTAATTATGTATCTTAAATCTAGAATTGGAAAAAATATACCGAAATTTAATTATGTATTCTTGCTAAAGAAATAATGTATCTTCGTTGGATGTATTATGTATTTTGATAAATAAAAAAAAAAATTATCAGGAGCTAATTATGTATCTCGACAGACCTAAAATCGAGATTGTCAATAATTATGCAAAATTTTGGGAGTTTCTGTAATCAAACTCTAAACTGTTGAAATTTATGTTATTTTCTCTGAATATCCTTAAATTTTAGCTAAACGTGATAAGTTAAAGTGAACAGAATAGGGTGGGAGTTTATGAAAGCAAGCACTCGTAGGTATTATAGTCTTTTTGATAAGCATGCACTTGTATGTATTTAATTGGACTACTTTTTAATATTTTTTCTTTTTTGGTTTCATGTATTTCATCCAGTTACAATAAAGATGGGCCTAGTATGGTTAGTAGTGGAAGTAATACAAATTATTTTATTTTTATTTATTTTTTTAGACAGTTAAACAATGATAAATCACAGGGGCACCACCAACGGATGTGGGCGCAGCATCTGCTCCTTCTTTAATCGGAGGTCTCGAGTTCGAGCCTTGGATATAGATAAATTCTTGATAGGGAGCGCTCCTCCCCGAATGGAGCTCTACGTGGTGCGAATTCGAATTAGTCGGACTTCAGTGCGGGTACCGGACATTGGATGAGAGACAAAAAGAAAAATCACAGGGGCAAACAACATAAATTCCGTCATTTGGAGTTTAATTATAAAAAAAATTGATATTTTACATAATTACTGAAAATCTCGATTTTGGGTTTGTCAAAATACATCCCTGATACATCTAACAAAGATATATTTTTTTCCATTGTAAAGATACGTAATTAGCTCTCAATACATTTTTTCTGATTTTGAATCTATCGAGATACGTAATTCATCCAACGAAGATACATTTTTTCCCTTTATAAAGATACATGATTAACTCTCGATATATTTTTTTCAGTTTTGGGTCTGTTGAGTTAAATAATTAGCTCCCGGTATATTCAACAGAGATACATGATTAGTTGAAATTTTTGTAATTACTTTGTAAGGGTGGAGATTTGTGTAAATATGATAAATTAAGGTGTGTGTTTATGTTATTTTTCCTAAATCATATCAGAGGCTATGAGTTCGGACCATGAAAGCGAGTATTATACTAGTTTATATTGGAATAGATTATCTATATCATATTTTTTAATATGCGACCTTCCCCTGAACGGCTGAACCCTACGTATATAAAAAATATTTTATACAATGAACTATCCTTAAGTTGAATTTTTACATATCGTAAATTTAATTTAATTGGAAATTTTTAGTAAGTATTAAATACCGAATAAAAAAAAAGAAAAGGAATTCACTCAACTAAAATTATTGAATTTTAGTTGTTAGTGTATACTATTAAAATCCCAAAAAGTATTAATATCAATCGCACAAATGAGGTTGAAGTAGTTGTCTATATTTATTCAGGTATTAATTCTAACATTCTTTTGAAGTATTAATAGGTAGAGCTTTTAATGTGTAAAACAGAAAAAAAGTTTAATATATTATTGCATTAAAGGCGAAATAAAATTTAAATTTTATGAATTTTGGATTTTAATCCGTTTTAAGTTACTGAATTCTAAATTAATAATTTATACTTAGAATTCTAACTTAGCAGGTATCGGAGGCTTCCTCGGAACTAGTTCTGACGAATGGTTATTAGGATTTGCAGGTTCAACTACTGAATCATCTGTTATTATGCGCGAGCTTTTGACACTACTACGGGGCCTCCAACTGACACATCGACACGGTTATATTTCTCTAAGCGTAGTAGTGGATTCTTTAGAGGTTGTTAACATATTGTTTGATCACAAACATGGGCTGTGGTGCAACGGATGGGGTTGCTCCATCCTTAATCAGAGGTCGGAATGGGACCTTGCCCGACACGAATCCAAATTAGTCGGACTCCAATGCAGGTACCGAACACCGGATGGAAAACCAAAAAAAAAAATAAAAAAAATTATTTGATCTACTTTTTGTCCACTCACACGTAATTGCTGGTTGCAGGTCCCTTCATGATCCGTCTATCTATCACACGTACAGGGAATTTAACATGGTAGTTAATAGTTTGACAAATTTTGATGCTTCACGTACAAAAAGTGACATTAATAATAATAATAATAATAATAATAATAATAATAATAATAATAATAAGGGATAATACCAACGAAAATACCTAAAGTTTGATCTGATTACCAGTTGAGCATACTGAACTTTGCGGGGATCTTATTACCCCCAGATTTTTTTTTCGTATTTTAATAGCATATATCTGTCACTTGGCACACTGCGTGTGATTCATGCGCATTGAGCGCGTGAACAGTGTTTTAAAAACATTTTAAAACTCTTTTTTTTTTTGCCAAACAACCCCTTAATTTTATAATTATTTAAAATTTTATATTTTTATTTATTTTTTCGTTCGTCTTTCTTTTAATGGAACTCGAAAAATCATGAAAAAAAAATCATGTATGGAACTCGGAATCTTTCTGAATTAATAAAAAGATTAATGGTTATAATTAATGGAAAGATTTTTCCGAATCTTTCGAGTTCCATTTATAATTTGAACTCGGAATTATAAATGGATTCGAACTCGAATTATAATTCGGAAATATTAATAGTTGTAATTAATGGAAAGATTCCGAATTAAATTTCATGTATGAAACTCAAAAATTCCTTAATGGTTATAATTTAATGGAACTCGCTAAATGAAACTCAATGAATGATTCAGAAGATTCAAACTCGAAAACTCGCTAATTTAATCCCAAGTTTCATTAATGGAAATTGAATCTTCCGAGTTCCATTAACGGAAGATTTAACAGCTTCATACATGAAATTAAATTTTTTGAATCTTTCGAGTTTCATTAATGAATTTTTCGAATCTTCCGAATTCCATTAATGAAAATTTTTCAAATCTTTCGAGTTCCATTAATGCATTTTTCGAATCTTCCGAGTTCCATTAATGGAAATTGAATCTTCCATTAAATTTTCAATTAGCGAGTTTCATTGAATCTTTCATTAATGGAACTCGCTAATTGAATCTTCCGAGTTTCAATGGAAAATTAATGGAAGATTCCATTCAATTATTTGAAAAAACTTTCTTCACAAATTCAATGGGATCATTTGAAATATTTAATATGGTTGTAATTGTGAAAAATGTTGAAAAGTGATAAAATGGAGAAGAAACGGCTCGTGTACCACACTTTCCACGAAAAAAGCTGTGTATACGTTTTGAGGGGGGATTAATTTCACTTTAAAAAAGTCTGGGGGGAAATTAATTCCAATTAAAAAAGTATAGGGGGTAATAGGACCCCCGCAGAGTTCAATATTCTCCACTGAAAAGTTGGTTAAACTTCAGGTATTTTCGTGGACATTATCCCTAATAATAATAATAATATTAATATATTATTATTACTATTATCAATCTGCCCATAAATTTGGTACTAAATTACAAGTCCTCATGGCCAATCATTGAGCCCACACTTCCCACCATGTGGGGATGTTTAAAATTAATTAATTATTATATATTAATTTTATCACAATTGACCTGTTTAATCTTAAAAAAATACAATTCAGATCCGCACTTTTTATTCTTCATTCGAAACTAATTAACAAATGTTAAATATCATATTTTCTATTTTCTACCTCATTATTAGAAAAAAGAGTTGGGGAAAGCAAACTCTCTCGTTAAAAGAATCGAGTGGGAAAGCGATACTTGTTATCAGGTCACATAGAGGCTTAATGTAAGTTTGCCTCCTAGAAAATATGATATTTAATAAGAATTTGATAGCTAATTTTTTTATCCGTATAAATATCAATAACCTGTAAATACGAGGTAGATATAAACTTTTACTCTTATAATAGGAGTGTTTTTCTTTTTATGATTTTATGTGATACAAATCTAGATTAATCGAATCAGTAATCTTCGGATATAAGATAATTATAAAAAATAGTCCAAGTAAATTGTGTCCATTTATTGTTGGTATTTTTTTTTACCCTTCATGGCAAATGAATTGTTGTCTACACTTAATTTGCTTCTATTTTGAAATTAAAGGTTCATAAAATTTGCCCCAAATGATTATAAATTAGGTTTTCTATAAATGTCTTAATCCTTTTATGCACCAACATGCCTAATTATAATTTTCTAAAGGGAAACTTTCACTTTTAGTCCTTCAAAATATTGACAAATTATATTTTGGTTATTATAGTGTTTAATTAAATATGTCTAATTTTCAATTCATTATTATGTATAATTTTATTTTATGTAATTACTAACTTTCATGAATTTAATGAATTGCTAAATATAAAATCATTTTATTACTCATGGGACTCGTTAAACATATATTTGTTACTATGTATTTGAGAATAATATAATTCTTAGAAAAATAAAAGTATAGCATATTTCTTATGAAAGGAAATCAAAAACACACATTTGAACTAATTCAAATAATATATGGTACGCAAAGCATATCATCGGGATCAAAGTTATAATTTTATTAATTGAAGAATCACAAATGCAATATATATATATATATATATATATATATATATATGTATATATAATTTAAAGGCCAAATACATATATAGTCCCTTAAACTCACTTAAAAAAATTGTGTTTTAAATTGAACAAGTATTTTTATATACAATTTCATTCTTATCAGACACAACAAGCTGAAAACTCATTCTATAAATGAAATACGTGTAGTTAATCTCTTGATGTGAAAAAAAAAGTGTCAAATATTAAAAATAATACGCCACATAATAAAAGCCACAATGCATTTTATGTTTAATATGTGGTTCTTTTTAATATGTGATATATTTTTTTCTCGTTAGACGATCAGCAACTCACATTTTATTTATAAAATGCATTTTCAACTTGCTATGTCTGATAGGAATTAAATTTTACATTGTATTGTGTTCAATTGAAACAATATAAAATTTAGGTGTCTAAATAAAATTTTTGGAGAAATTTAAAAGGCTATAAATGTGTTTGGCTTCATTCAAAATCACAATTTTATTTAGCATACATGATAAATACATTATACCATGCTTAATAAATGGATATCTAAAAAAAATAAAAAATCATTCTCCTCATAGAACATGACAAATATGCCTTAATCAAAATGACATAGGGTAAATTTTAAAAACTAAAACTAAACTGTAATGGTCCAATTGGTTAACTTTATTACCTCATCCATTTTATCTTTTCTTTTTGGTTTATAAGAATTATTAAATAATTAAGAAGCACACAATAGCATGATCTAGAAATCAATAAAATGAGATTAACTATATGATTAAGGTTAAAATTTTAATGAAGATAAAAAGATTAGGTGATTTTTCTCGTTGCTTCAACATCATTGATAGACAAAAATATACTATAATATGGCGGAGCCAGAATTTTAATAAAGGGGGTTCAATATTTGGAAAAAACCTTGTCCTAGGGGATTCATCACATGCTATTGATATATAAAAATAATTTTAATCATGTATAAATGATATATTTTCCCATCAAAGGGGGCAGATGAACCTCCTATCAAAGGGCTGGCTCCGCCCCTGGATGCTTTAGTTTCTAAGCGAAACTTTACTGCTTTAAGCGTCAATATATGTGTTCAGACCTCCCGCACATTCACGACTCTTAAATCCTGAATCCGCCACTGCCACCATCATGAAAAATAAATAATTAATTAAGAGAATTATTTAATTATGGCATTATATCTTGGTGGGGCATGCTTCTTTTGGTTCAATTAACCATAAAGGTGGAGACAAAAATAGGTCCCATTTGTTGTGGGACTTAAGTCCAAATGGGTCAAAAAGTTGGGGCCATAATAGCTTTTTTATAACTTGCTTTTTGTTTGCCTTAATTAAAGAAAGTATTAATATTAATTATTTAATTAAAAGAAAATATTAGTCTAAGATTGACAAAGATTTTCTATTTTATCTAAAGTTTGTTTGTGTACTATTAGGTCGGTGTTGGAAATACCCTTCTAAGTGCTAAAAATTTCATAAATGCCATTTAAAGATTAGTATTAGTACTAATAATCCCATTTAAACGTTAATTATTCAACAAAAATATAAGTACATAATAAA
>NC_061118.1:38444341-38452920 GCF_002878395.1 Capsicum annuum | reverse complement strand
AATCCAGGGATAATAGGACCCCCATTAAATTCGAGTGTGTCTCAGCAATTTCATTTATAGTTCAGGACGAAAGCAGTGCATTTACTCAAAACAAAATATAAAAGTTTAATCAAATTAAAATACTCATAGCTTTTTATAAAATTAAAATTGGTCAATATTTGGAATAGAATTGTGAAAAGATGGTGGGAATATTTTTTATAACAAAAAGCAAAAGTCATTGTCTGCTAAATCTTCAAATAGATTCCTTGTAGCAAGTAGTACCAATTTTTAGAGTTAATGTTAATTTCTAGATGGGGTAAAATTCACAAATAATAATTTTTTAATGTCTGTAATTACAAAATAGATATCGTTAAATAATATTTCAGACTTTCTTATCATAAAAGTAACTAGTTCTTCCATATACTTAACTTTTTGTAAAGCTCTGTAAAATTTTCATAACTAACTCGACCTAACTTTAAGGTAAAAGTATAAATTAATTAACTTTATCATATGTGTGATCCTAAAAGAAAATAGAAAAATATTTTTAAGCTATAAAAATCTTAAAGTCGAGAGAGAGAAATATTGATGAAATACTTTTTAATTACATTGAAATACTTTTTAATTACATTTAGACCATACATAATCATTATATTGTATTACTATTGACCTCATTGAATTCATCGTTTTTTTTTTTATATTTATATATAGAAATTTGAATATTTTTGTATCTTAATACTAAAAAAATTCAATCCCTCTTTGAATTTTCCAACCCCACATTTTATTATTTTTTTTAAAAGATTTGTTTGGACCTTGGACCAATAGCTACATTATTGAAACATTATAAATTAATTCTTATCCACACAAGTGTAAAAATTTATTTGGACCAATGACTACATTATTCAAACAACAATTGATTGGTTAGTCTGCTAAAATTTCTACATTTACTAAGAAAAACAACAAAAAATCCAATGAATAAAATAAATATTTATGTCATTTTTAACCATAATACGCGTAAGGTTGTGGTTCAGTCAATCACATATTTATCGTTAAGGATTATGGTGAAGTGATAAATATTTTTTGAGCGAACAATACAAATTTCGATAATTTAGAGCTTAATTACAGAAAATTTCGGCAGTTTGGAGCTCAATTGCAGAAAATTTCAACATTTTGCAAATTACTGAAAATTTCGATTTTGAATTTGTTGAGATACATAATTAGCTCCTGATATATCTAATGAAGATACATTTTTTCCTTTATAAAGATACCTAATTAGCTCCAGATACTTTTTTTATCGACTTTGAATCTGTTAAGATACGTAATAAATCTAACGTAGATAAAAAATTTCCTTAGCAAGGATAAATAATTGGCTCTCGGTATATATATTTTTTTTTTTTAGGTCTATCGAGATACATAATTAACTCTCGATTTTTTTTTTCAAGTCTGTCGAGATAAATAATTAACTCTCGATACATTCAACGAAGATATATAATAAGTTGAGATTTTTATATTACTTTGTAAGAGTGAGAATTTACGTAAATATGATAAGTAAAGATGTATGTTTATGTTTTTTTGTTTTTGTTCTTTTTTCTCAATTTTAATTGGAGATTTTTTAAATACGAATCCCGAGAATGAAGTCGTCATCTTGCGACCCGTTACGTTTACTTACCAAAGTAAGATTTTTTCGTACAAATCTAAATTAGTTAAATCCCAAAATAAATATAAGATATTGGTAGATTAAAATGGAGTTAATCATGTTTTACTTTTTTATTGTACTAACCAATCACATTTTAACACACATACTTAGATGACTCACTTGCAAACAAGAAGTTAAATCTAATTAATATGATTGGTTATTTTATTTAATTGGCAATGTATGTTCATTCATCAAGTAACTAAAAGATGAGATGAGCAATGATGTTATATTGATCGTACTTTAAAATTAATTATTATAAGTAACTTAATGATGTATAAATCAATTAAAATATTAATACAATGAATATTTTACCCTTTTTTATTTTGTAGCGTCTCTTTTATGGAGTAAATATAATTTAATCAATTATACAAGCTTGTGTTGATTATAGCGATTATAAAAAGAAAAACTTCTTTTAAATCAGAAAAGACACATCTCGAATTACACGAAAAAGGGACCTTTTATTCGACCTCATCATCTCGTTATCTATAAATTCAAATTTTAGTCACCAACAATTTTGAATACATCGAAAATATGATATTCTTCCATGCTTCTTGTGCGTCGATTTCAAATAAAATAGAAGTGTCACGTGATTCGCTCTATTTATAGAGTTTATAGAAATTCTGTAATTACATTCTCGCTATTACAAAAATGTTTTCCCATTCTATCCCAAGAGGAAGTACGCGATCCAAAACCTTGGCAATAGTAAGAGCATTATAATTCCTTAAGGGAACGCAAAAACGATTTAGGAGTTTTGAAAAATATTCTATTTTTTACATTTTTGAATTAATGTTTATGCAAAAAATTATATAATTACTTTATAAATGATATGACTTATTTTCAACCTCGAAAAATTATATTTTTTTAAACATCTTATAACAATAATAATATATTCAATAAAACATCATATGTGAAATTTGTGAAGGGTAGTATATGCAGATTATTTTACTCCTACTTATGAAGATATTATGGTTGTTTTCGATGGACTCTCAACTCAACAACCAAAAAAATAAAATAAAAATTCTAAAAATAAAAATTTTGCTTTTATCTTTTTCTCATAGCTCATGAAAAAAAGAAGTTGAAGCCATGACACATTTGGTTATAAAACAAATGAAAAACTAGCCATAATTTGAAATTTAAAGCATAAATTCTTTGACTATATTCGTAAATAGTCAAACACATCGTCAACCTTCTAAATTTGACACAAATTTTTATTTTGACGCCTCAAGTACACGTTGTTCATTTTAAGCTCCTTAGGTGGACTTCCATTGTATTATTTTGACATCTTTTCAACAATCAACTAAAATTACAAAGTGAGTATAAAACTCTCGCGGATGACTTGGAATTACAAAATCAACCCCTCACCCCCAAATGCGAGAAGTGATTTGAAAGAAAAAAAATTAAATAAGTTTTTGTTATGTGATCAAAAGGTTACAGGTTTAAGTTTTTGAAACATTCTCTAGCACAAATGCAAGATAAGGTTGTATACAATACACCCTTGTAGTGGGCCCTTTTCCAAACACTGCGCATAACGCGAGCTTTAGTGCACCTAACTGACTATATCTATATTAATCTATAATCTATATTTATAATATATGAAAAGTGTGAAGCCCTCAGAAAAGTGATTTGAACTTTTTACCCTTCATTAAAAGTGTCCTCAATACACAAAATTATCTTTTCACCTTTTTTTTTAAAAAATATATTATTCAATCAAATTAAGGACTCCTACAAATATATGATAGAAATTAAACACTCCTAAAATATATGAGATAGAGATTAAGGACTTTTGAAATATATGGAAAGAAATAACCAACAAAATATATGTGGAATCCTAATAAAATACATATACTAAATTTTAATTTATTTATTTTTTAAGTCAGGTGATCTAAAATAGAGATTCGGGTTCTCTTTTTGCTAGTAGTATAGTTTTTCATTGCTTTTCTTAAAATATATTTTGTTCGTGCTAAATTTTTAAGTAGAGGTGCCACTTCCATAAATAATGGCTTTTATTTATGTTTGTCATTTTAAACTTCTTTTTTTTTTTTGTGATTTAGGTAATGTTTTTTCTAAGTAGGAGTCTATTTGTATTTTTCTTTAATTTTTTTTCACGTTTTAGCTCTTTTTTTAGGTGTTGGAATCTATAATATTTAATTTTTTTTATTTCTTTTTGGTTTAGTCAATGTTTACTTTTTTTAATTCCCTTTAGATTTAGGGTCTTCTATATATATATATATATATATAAAATATTATTGGACAATCTCATTCATGAACTTTATCGTTAACATTGCTTATGTATTTCTAAGTTTTCTTTTTTTACGAATTTTTCTTTTATAATAGATCTTAATGCTTGTCTTATTACTTTCTTTTATGTTTTTCAATGTAAATATATCATTCATATTCTTTATCAAAATTGCAGTTTCTTGAAGTGAATTTGTCCAGAGGTATGTTTTCTAAAATTTTAGATTAGTTTTGAAGTTTACAATAATAAATGATGTATTTTTTATAAACAATTATAAATTTAGAAATTTCTTTGTGATTTTTGTTTATAATATTTCATATACAATTAGTGGTCTTAAATTGAATTATTTACAATTTTGGACAGATTATTTAGATCATCGCATTTTGTCACGAGAAATTGATTGGTCATTCGAAATTCATGATAATTAGTAATGAAGTTGACTTATTTATAATTTTGAATAAATTATTTGGATCATCGCATTTCATTACAAAAAAATTGATAGGTCACTCTGAATTCATAATAATTAGTTATCTTATTAATTAATTAAAGATTCTTTTTTATCTATGCCTATGGTTAAAAAAACTACGTGTACTATGTTCTGAGGATTATTCATGGGATTGAGTTTTTAGGAGATTTGATTTTTATTTATTAGTTGTTTGACTTATCATTAAATTTTTTTAATCACTGATTGTAGGTGTAAAGAGGCCATCAACAATTTCGAGAATTGCTACTTTTGAGTTGAGGTAAACTTGAGAATTTTTTCTTAGTTTGATGTAAATTTGTATATACATCTTCTCTTATTTATTTATTTATTTATTTACATTACAATTTGAAGTGTTCAGTATCTGCATTGGAGTTCGACTGAATCCAAATTCACATAAAAAAAATTCATATTAGAAGTTAAGCGCTCTCTATTAAAGGTGACTTGAAACTTATTGTTCAAATCTAAGGTTGTCAAGAAATCGAATCGTGATACAATAAGGTAATAGTAACTTATATTATGATCAAGAACTATATCTTTATTAGGTGAACTTGGAGAAAATATCAAAAATATAATATATGAAAAAATAGTAATAGATGAAACAATAAATTCATATCTTTTTTTAAATATTCTATTTCTAAATTTTCATACCATATATTTACAATTACAAGATTAAAGTATATTATAATATATTTCACATGTCTATAATAATTAAAAGAGACATTGGAAAATGTATGGTGAATTATCATGTTCTTCTTCATGTACATTTTTCTCTTAATAATATAATGTACACACAATAATTTATTCTTCTGATATTCATTTATTGTTAATTAACTATATACACGTGCAAAGCATGTATAGCTAAACTAATATATATATATATACACACTCACACATATTCACCTAGTACTATTTTTAGCTTAAAAAGTTAGTTAGACGATTATTTAGGTTAATTTTTCTAAAAAAAAGTTCCATTTTTCTTAAAGAAAAAATCACATAAACATACACTCTAAGAGTAAATATTATAAAATCTACCAAGATTTTTGTTTTTTTCAAAATATACCAGTAGAAAACTAACAGAATCTAATAAATAAAGTTTTTTTTTAGAAAAATAAGGATAAATCAAATTTCAAGAATTACGTGAGTTACTTGCCTCCCCAAACCTCGTCCCCTCTCTCTCCAGAACTCTCTTATGGAGTCATCTTCTGATAGAACTCTAGGATAGGGTCTTTTTCTGCGATATGAAAACTTCTCATACTAGGATTGAGCAAAGAATTCTTCATCTTGAAGCTGTTGGTTCTAAAGCTTGGCATCGTCATAGGTGGTGTCACGTTCATAATTACGTGTCATAGTTTCTAGTGCGGAAGGTAAAAGCGTAATAATCCCTACATTACTGATACCTAATACCTGCATAACTCTAACCAACCTATGTTGCTCAGACTCTTCAAAAGCGTTAACAGTACGTGTCTTATTCTTCAAAAGTAGTATATTTTTTAAGCATCCGACAATACTGTAGCATCAAAAGTAAAGAATCTGCGCAATGTATATAAGAAAATCCATCAATGATAATTTGATTATTGCAATAAAAGCATCGATTTTTACTGTATGCATTATGGAAGGTCGAGTCGAATATAATTCTATGGAAGGTCAAGTTTAATTTAGGGATCGTGGGTGTTCGGAAGGTTCAAACACTCATATTGACACACAAAACGTTAAAGTTTCGCCTGAAAATCAAAGCACCCACCTATCTTTTTGATTTCATGGGTATTTTTTTCTTCTTATACAATTTTTTATGCATTTGATATATAATTATATCTAATCTTCATCAGGTTTAACGGGTGCTGAAGCGCCACAATTTTGAACCTAGATCCGCTCCTGCATTAAGATTGTGGTGAAGTAATAAATATTTTTTTTTTTCTAATTTTAGTTGAAGATTTTAAATTCGAATTCTGAAAATGAGGTCATTTCGTTTCAGAGCATTTTACTTATCAAAGCAAGATTTTTGTGCGTGAATTCGACTTAGTTGGATCCCAAGATAAGATATTATGAGACACTCTCTTATATTGTAAGAGGGAGTTAAGCAGTTCAAGTAGGCATGAGGTCGACATGTATGCTTGTGTTGTCTGCTTCAGCTGCTTGAATCGTAATTTTACTGCATTACTCCTAATTAATTATTGTAGGTCATTTACGTATTAAAAAATTAATAATACTTAATACAAACAAGTAAAATAGACTTTTCTGACATGTCTGCTTCAGCTGCTTCAATCGTAGTTTTACTATATCACCTCTAAATAATTATTATAAGTCATATAAACTGGGACGAAGAGAATATTCAAGTCTTATTGAAAAATTACGTAAAAACATTATAAATCACATAATTAACAACTTTAAAAGTTTAAAAGATATAAAATATTTGGTTGACTCTCGTAATTATATCAGTGTCACTTAAATTGAAATAGAATAAAAAATATTATAAATCATAAATTAAAAACTTAAATTATTTTAATAACTGATTATCTAAATTTTATTCATGTCACATAAATTGTGATAAAAATAACATATATTGGCACGTGCCGTCGATATCTAATTGGTAGATTAAAAGGAGTTAATCATGTTTGACCTTTTTATTGTACTAATTAATCATAATTTAACACACATACTTAGATGACTCAATTGCAAACAAGAAGTTAAATTTAATTAATAGGATTGATTATTTTATTTAATTGGCAATGTATGTTCATTCATCAAGTAACTAAAAGACGATGAGCAATGATGTTATGTTGATCTTACTTTAAAATTAATTATTACAAGAGACTTAATTACATACAAATCAATTAAAATATTAGCATAATGGAAATTTTACATATTTTATTATACAAGGTTATCTATGATTTTTTTGAAGGGTAGTATATAGAGATTTTATTTCTACTCTGTGAAGATAGGAGGTTGTTTCATATAAACATTCAATTCAAGAATTTTTTTTCCTAAAATAAATATTTTGCTTGATCTTTTTTCGCGTATCTCATGAAGAAAAGACAAAACAAATTAAAAAAAATTGAAGCCATGGCACATTTTCTTCGACAACATTTGCTTATAAATAAATGACAAAATGGCCATAATTTTAATTGTAACCCCATAGATCTGTGATTATATTCGTAAACCATCGAAATAACTTTATTTGAAATAGTTTAACAAATAGCCACTTGGTACCAACTAATTCACTGGGGCGAGACGACAGAAGATGTCGTGTTGCACCCGTTCCTATAGCCATTCCTTTAACATTACTAGCTCTCGAGTGTCCTTTTGTAGGTTACCGCCAAGCGTGACAACTTTAAAATTATTTAACCAGCTGTCGAAGAAGAAAAATTTCAATTAAAACCGAATAATAATGAGATGAATTGCTCAAGTAAGATAATTACAATAAGATTTTCTTCTTTTTTTCATCTTATCGAACGGTTATAAAATGTCGAGAATAATTTCTTGGGAGGGAGCGAAGACGACTTCTACGTACTATTTTTAGTTTAAGCGATTAATTAGGCGGATATTTAGGTTAATTTTTAAAGAAGTTCCATTTTTGAGAATATGTTTTGTGAGTACTGTTTGAGCCCATTGGGCTCTTCCACTCTCAAGTTAGGGTTCACCTTCACCGGGTATTGTTTAAAAATTGAGAAAAATAATATAAATCTACACGTTAATTTATTATAGTTAAAATTACATATATAACGACATGTTTACTATTAATTACTAAAAATCTCAAATTTTTTCAAAATCTTCTAAAATCCAACATTTGACCTCTGATGATACAAGTTAATCACATTAGATACATACTACTGATACATGTATTAATTAACTATATCAGCACGTTTTAAGGAATGTAACAAATAACTTTGCATTAAATCAGCATTTAAGCTCACTAATTAAGGTAAAAAATAAAATAATTATGCAAATTCACGCCCTTATACAGTTATAAAATTTTCAACTAGTTATATATCTTTATTGAATGTATTAGGAGCTAATTATGTAACTCAACAGGCCCAAAATCATATATATATATATATGTGTGTGTGTGTATGTATTTTTACAAAGGAAGAAAATGTATCTTCGTTAGATGTATTATGTATATGGAGAGATCTAAAATAAATCAAAATATTTCGATAGCTAATTATGTATCTTTACAAAGGAAAAAATGT
>NC_061118.1:38400869-38441341 GCF_002878395.1 Capsicum annuum | reverse complement strand
TGAAAGAGTTTGCTTTTATGAAGGTAAATGCAGTTCTCTGATTTGCCTTAATGTCTTTGAATTTTGAGATTTGTTTGATATTTGACACGTGTAAACAGGCACTAGAAGAACATGGATTCTCTGTTCCTCAGGCTGTGGATTGCAATCGACATTGTGTGATTATGTCACTTGTCCCAGGCTATCCACTGTAAGTACTGCACAGAATATTTTGTCTGTCTCGCTGGGGCTATATTCTCATGACACTGTTGTTTTACCTTATTGTGTATGCCGAACTTAACTTTCATATGAAGGCCATTAATTTCTTAAGCTATAATTGTGGGCATAAATTCCACTTTCCGTTTATACTGCTCTCTAGGTCCTGATTCCTTCTAAGGATGCATATGATTTTCTGCGAAGATTGGAACTGTTTATGATAGTTTTTGTTCCACCATCAACTTTTTCATGCCGTTGAAAAAGAAATGTAGTAGTGATGGAGATTATTCGTAAAATTAGATTTTCCTAATAGCTCTAAACTTCTGTGAACTCAGTGTTATTTACTTACCAGTACATATGCAATGTTTCTAGTCTATGACTAGCTTTACAACATTATTCGTAACGATGCAAGACGAGTTGCTTCTAGTCACCATCATAACTTGAAAAATGTAGTTTTTGTGGTATTTGAGGTTTTGTATAACCATAATTTTCAGTAATTGAGGCTTTTATATAGTAGTAATTGAATTTTCATTGCACTTCTCTATCATGTTATGTGTTTTTTCCTTTCTTCAATCATGTTAGCTTCATGTACTTGTATGGTTAAAAGATGTGGCTAAACTGACCTTTGGTATTAACTAAGTTTGCAGTTTTAATTTTTCGTCCCAAATACTATTTATGGATTCTTGCTCCTGCGTAAGCCCTATGATCTTGCTAATCTGTTTTACGCTTATAGCAGCAACTCCTTGTAAGATACATGAATACTTCGATACTCTATTTATAGCATTATGAGAACAATGTTAAAGCTGTAAAGACAATTGTTATATAGGAACTTAACCTTTGAAAAGACATATTTGGATCTTCGGACTTTGGCTCTATGTGCATTATTGTTGTATTATTGTTTTTTTCCTAGAATAGTGACGGTAAAACTTAAAAAATGGTCATAACAGTGTGCAGGTTAAGGAGCTGCAAAACCCAGACGTGGTTTTTGAAACAATCATTGGTGCTGTTATTCGTTTGGCAGAACACGGGCTTATTCACTGTGACTTTAATGAATTTAACATAATGGTATCTTATAATCCTTCTTTAATTTATTTGAATCTATCATTATATTTAACTGCTATAGTTTTTGGTTTCTAGTGAGCTTGGGTTGCTCGGTGTGCAATGGGAATATGTAGATTTCATTTTTCGTTTCTTTGCCCATGTTTAGGCTTATAATCTGTTCATCATTTTTCTGATTCTCCTTATGTGACTAATTGGATTACAGATTGATGATGATGAAAAGGTGACCATGATTGATTTCCCACAAATGGTGTCAGTCTCTCATCCTAACGCCCAAATGTAAGATACTTCTCCATTTTATTCCATCTAAACAGTCTTTCTGAGTTCTGTTTTTCTTTTTCGTTTTCCCACTTCATTTGGAATATTGTGTGCTATGGATTGCGCTCTTAGCAAAATTGCTGTCCTTGATACAAGTTTCTATATTACAGGTATTTTGATCGTGATGTGGAGTGCATCTATAAGTTCTTTGCAAAGCGGTTAGTGAATTACTCATTTCTGTTTATTTGGAGAAGTTCATCTGTTTGACCAAGAAACTACTGTGAAGACTTCTTCCTCTTTATGATGTATTTCTGTGACTCGTCTAATGAATTCACTTTTTTAACCTGATAAGTATTTTGCTGCTACATATGAATTTGAGACACTAAATTTTCCTTTTGAAGTGTGACCTCATAGATTATCTCTCTTATCTATGTTTAGGTTCAATATGTCATTTGAAGAAAATGAAAATAATTCTGATGGTTCGGAGGTTGAGATAGATGAAATTGGTCGACCCCAGTTTTCTGAAATAAACAAGAACAGCGGTTTCTTGGACAAAGAACTTGCTGCCAGCGGTTTTACGAGAAAGGATCAAGCTGAGCTTGAAAAGGTACATTCAAATGGCTCAATTACAGCTAAACTTTGTGAACCTTATTATTATCAGAAGAAATTTCCTGGATATAGCTTTTTTCCTTTAAGAAGGGAAAGAAATGAAGAAAACAATGTTTTGATTCAATGACTTTTTTTTGAACCCCAATGAAGCTGTCTGTCATATTGTTTTGGAACTTAACTTTGAATATTGCAAGTATGTGAAAAATGTGATTGTATTTGATGCTGATAGTTGCGTTAGTCGGATTATGAGTTGTTCATACAGGCATCAGCACGACGTGGAGTGATGAATGCAAATTATTGTCCGTCTTATTTATTACAGGCCTAGAAGATGTTAAAAGTTTATACTGTAGTCAGTGGTGAAATTTAGGATAAGCATCGAATGGGGTGAAAGACATTGATCATCAGGAAAATTTGAAATTATAGTATAAAAAACGATTAAATAAAAATTGTAGTGACTAATGGCGTGATGTCTCATGAAGGAAATAGACAGGCAACAAAAGAGAATGGGAAAAGAATTATCGTCTTTTAAGCTGGCAGCTTGATTTTGTTGGGATGTACAATTTGTTTTGTTGGGGATAAGTGTTCTCTTTTCCTTTAATGTTCGTTGTTCCTCTGCATGGTTATTATGCAGGCATGGGGATTTTTGATTCTACTTTCCCATGCAGCCCCGCAACATTACTTCTTTCAACCACAATCTTTGGGGCTAGGTCACTTATCTTTGAAGGAGGTAAAAGCTTACTGAAAGGCGTGAAGTTGCCGGCTTTTGACTTTTCCTTTTGGAAAGCCTGGGAGACTGGTTTGTTGGACGTGATGCAATGCTGTGAAGACACTTGTTCTGGCCTTGGGGCTTGGGCACATGATTATCTCGATATTGTCTTTGCTGTTTGTGTCAATCATAGCGCCAGTGTCTCTTTTTCAATATGTGTATTTTAAAAAGCCTTATTGCAGCTTTGAAATATACTGCCATTTTGAATTTGAATCGCTTGTTGTACTGGACTTCGTAGTTATTCTTTACTTCGTTGGCAGTTAATTGAGGGAGACCTTGAAAAGCATTCAGATTCTGATGATGAAGGAACTGGTGATGATGAAGATGAAGAAGACGAAGCAGACATTAACAACACAAACGTCAAGCAGCTCGAGTCCTTGCACTTGGCGAAGGTAGTTTCCCTTTCTCCACTAAGAAGTAAAGAGAGTCAGATTAAAGTGACGTTTCTGGTTCTTTTGGTTGATAAGGCGATCTGGGACATAATTCTCTATACTATTCTTTGTTACTTGTACCCAGTAATGTGCGATAAAATCAAACTCGGAGCATCAAACTTTAATGTGAGTTTCACTAGAAATATGGAAACATAAGATGACCCTCAAACAGTTCTTGTATAAATCAAAACAAGAAGAGATAACCGCAGTTGAGCCATCTTTGTAAATACCTCTTCTACTTCTTTGACGTGTTAAAAAGGCTTAATGTAAAGCAAAATCAGGCTTTTATAATCTTATGAGATATAATTTAATTAGTACAACTCTTTCTAGAGAAGTTCCCTAAGCTATTGTGATTGTCTGCTGTAGAAGTTATACAATTTTCCTCCATGTTGTCAAAACTATGTGTCGATGATGAGAGTTCACCGGCAGTTAACTTTTTATAGTCTGGTAGCCTTATAGCTGTTTATGTAAATCAGATATCTCCGAAACGTTTGTGTTAAGTTACCTGTGATTAGCAGCGTGTTGTAGAGTCATCTAATTTCTGGATATTGGTCACCATATTAATTTAGGATGTTTTATCACCACTCTACGGAATAGGGTGTGCTTACGCTAATCATTTTGCCCCTAGTATTGAGAACGGGAGCCTTGGAGCAACGGTGAAGTTGTCTTCGTGTGACCTATAGATCACGGATTAGAGCATGGTTAATGCTTCCATTAGGGTAGGGGCATAGCCCTTCTTCGGACCCTGAGTGAACGCCGGATGCTCTGTGCAGTGGATTGTCCATTACGGATTCGAGCATGGTTAATGCTTTCCATTAGGGTAGGGGCATTGCCCTGCTTCGGACCCTGAGTGAATGCCGGATGCTCTGGGCAGCGGATTGTCCTTTTCTTTTTGTGAGAAGTATCATACATTATAGGAGCTTCCCTATCTTATTGAATAAACTAACAATGCATATTCCATCTTGTGTTGTTTCTATCTGACAGTTGTGTCATGGGCTGAACAGTCCCATGTCTCTTGGCATTTACG
The DNA here is from genome assembly GCF_002878395.1 of Capsicum annuum. Taxonomy (NCBI): domain Eukaryota; kingdom Viridiplantae; phylum Streptophyta; class Magnoliopsida; order Solanales; family Solanaceae; genus Capsicum; species Capsicum annuum. The sequence continues at coordinate 38,436,999 of NC_061118.1, read as the reverse complement.
AAAGATATTTACTCTTGCAGGAGGACGATAATCATCAAGTTGGGGAAGAGCCTGATCCTCAGGACGAGGGAGAGGGAGAGACCGAGTCTGAAGATGATCCGGAACTAGAGAAGAGCCTGAGCAAGCAGAGGAGGAAGGCTATTCAAGCTGCCCATCGGGGGAAGAAGAACTTTGCCTCGAGGAATACATACAAGGACAAAGGTGGGAAATCCTCACAGAGTTCAAAGGTCCATAAGCAATTGAGTGGCTGGTGAGGTACATGAACCTGGACGAGCCGCACACTGGTAAAGTATACGCTATTCAGCTTCTTTTGAAGGTCAATCGACGAAATTTCTTTGGCGTCAAGGTGCTGAGTGATACAATTTTGACTTGGATATGCATTGTCCTAAATGTCTGTTATGTATATTGAAAATTTTGGTAGCATGTTTGGCAGAATACAAAGCCTTTAAGTTTATTAATGTACTTGTTATTTACTAAAGATTATGATATCAGAAAGAGTTATGTAGGTGTGAAGAACTACTTTGATATTGTATTGTTGGTCATACTTTTTTTCTACTTGGATTAGGGAAAGAAAAATACTTTGTACCCCATGAGAAATTTTATCAAAAAAACTTCAAAAAAGACATTTTTGTAGTTGATATGTTGTATATACCGTCAGACCTCTCTGTAATGTCACTTTGTTATAACGTCATTTCACTATAGCGACCTGATTTTCATCAGAATCGATAACTACATTCTACCTACTATAATAGCAATGACAGCAATGACGTTAATTATAACTGTACACTTCTTGTAAAATTACTTCTTTATAACAACATAATCAAATATTATGTAATAATATTTTGTAAGAAATATATTATGCAAAAATTAAAATATTGAAATAGTAATGATAATCATCTTTAATGTCATGCAAACGGTAAATTTCAATTAAGAATATCAAATTAAAGAAAAAAAATTATATTTAAATAGTGCACATCAGTTGGTTATTTCAAGAAAAACACTATTAATGTTTGGCTTTTTTGCATTCATGTTCTTTCTAATTTTGCATACTTTTATTTGATTATCAAAGGCTCACCACCTCTCTATAACAACCATGAAATTTTTGAACAAACGTTGTCACTATGGTGAGATTTGACTATATTCATAATATAATGATAATAATTTCATTAGGAATATATTTAAAAAAACGAATAAAACATAGTAATAATATGGTATATAAATAAGGAAACTTGACTTAAAACATTCCTTCCATATGTAGGAATGAAGACCTATGGGCAATGTCACAAATTCACAATCAACAATAGTCACATTACAACTTGTTTTGGAGGCAAAACAGCACCTAATAAAGTAGAACAGATAACAGAGCCTCAGAACATACAGCAAAAGAGGCTCACTTTCCAATTCTAAAACGCGTTATTACATATCGAAATGATACTAGCTAACGGTAGGTGTCAAAGCAGCGAGGCTCGGTTCAACAACCTGCAACAAGCCAGTCGTTAGCCTTCTTGTTAGATCTTCAACAGACACCTTCATCACATCCCTCCGCATGCCAATATCTGCTGCGTAGCGACTTGCACAATAGACCCCGACAGCTGTTGCTACCATCCCGTACACATTGGTAGTGACAAGACGTAGTGGTGTTGACATGACAGCTGCAAGTGGTCCGCCAATTATAGACACTGCTTGTCCACTTTGTCCCATTGTACTCTGATCTACGACGAGCAGTCCTGTCTTACAGTAAATTGCGAAGTCCTCACAGTTGTTCTTGAACACATTGTACAATCCAAAGCCGTTAGTAAGGAGGTAGTTCGCTCGATGGACCACGATGTCATCTGGATCCGAGACTGCAAGAGTACACGTTCCTCCACGTGCTTTTGCGAGGAAGATAGCGGGAGTCACAGCATATTCAAAGCGATACAGGATGCCTCCAGCAAGAAAGCAGTCCAAACAGGATGAGACTACTCCGTGACCATCTGATGGTGGGGTGCAAACGGTACAAGGAGCAGTAGATCGAGTTGGAATTGAGCTTACCAAGAGATGATCCAAAACAGTCCCAGTTCCTACTTCTTGACCACGTCTTGTGAAGTGAACGACACTATTATCCCCAACATAGATACCTGTTATTCAGGCAAATCCAATATGCTCACAAAATATTTCGTCGGTCACCACTAAAGTAGATTGTCGGGGTGATTCAGAAGCAAAAGCAAGGAAAAAATTAAAATAACATGCCAAAGTGCAAATGCGTGGATAGCAGTCGCTATGCACTTCAAACCTTCTCTAGACTAATGTGAAGACTAGCAAAGAGCCAACTGTCTGGAACTAACATAAAGGACCGATAATTCTTCGCCATAGCAAGCAAATTACTCATAATGTGACTCAAAAGGATTTTGACCCTACCATCATTGGTCTACTTCTGCGTTATGGCTTATACTTAGCTGCTCTATTAAGTTAATGAGTTTCACGCAATATTGACCACGCCAAGAGTTTAAAACTTGGAACAAAAAGAACATTCAGAATGTTGGAAGGTTCTCCATTACAATACCAAAGTAGTGAAACTCAATAATCCATGTAACACAATTTCATAAAAGAATTGACTAAGGAAGAATGAGTACATTACCCACCACACGTATTATTGCTCTGACCTCAATAATCGCCTATATCTTCATCAAATGCAATACTAAATCCAGAAAAATAAAATAGATTATTCCCAGAAATAGTAGAGGATCAAATGAACTACTAGAGTGCCTCTCCTCATACTGCACCAGCCTCTAGCCAAGTGCTGCTGTTTAATCAGGAACCCTACGTTAACCAGCAACCTGCTGACCGGTATATTTCTAAAAATGTGACTATGCTCATATCAAATGCTGCATCCACTAAACCGTCACATTAAAGTCCAACGGAGGTGTCTCATATTTCACTCTTTGTTTTTAACCATCACAAAGTCTACTTTGAGTCCATTGTATTCGCGAGAAAATGGATGCTTTGAGAAAAAGGTTCTCCTTTTTTCCTCGCGAGAAGAAAGGTTAATTCAAATTAAGACCTCCATCAATTAGGATAACATGTAGAACTTATAGATGAATCTAGGAAGACCCCAGGTATTATCTCAATTCCATAATATCTACTCCATCCGTATCAATTTCTTTGACTTACTTTCCTCGTTACTCTGCTTCTAAAAAGAATGACTCTTTCCTTCTTCCTAGAGGATTAGGCTTAGTTGAACCTCATAAAATACTTTTGTTATTTTTAATTTTTGATAGTAGGGGAGAGTGCTTTGTTTGTATCTGCGCCTATAGTTTCTTGTAGTCTCTTGTTCATGGTGTTTTGGTAATGTCTATGATTTTGAATAGATAGTTATAGTATTACCTTGTGGGAGTCTTGTTTTGTTGTTATCTAACGGTGTGTTATCCAATTTTGTTGTTAGCTTTTTTTTTTCTTTGGTTATACTATTATCTATCCTGAGCTGGGTTCTATTGGAAACAACCTCTTTACTTCATCTGAGGTAGTGGTATGGACTACGTACACTTTACGCTGTTGTTGTTGTTGTGGTGGTGGTGTCCACGCCACTTGCGCGCACCGAAACTAATTCCACATGATACTTGTCACCTCCCACCAACATCAGGTATCAGATAACTCTAAAAATCCTTGTGTTATTCTAATTTTTTGATAACCATAGTGTCCACACCAACTTGCGCGCACCAAAACTAATTCAACGGGATACTTGTCACCTCCCACCAATAATAGGTATCACATAACTCTAAAAATCCTTGAGTTACTTCTTCCCCCTACCCTATTTGCTTTGAGTGTGTACTTGCATGATTGTGTGCTAAGTTAACCACAAACCTTCCACAACAAGATTAAAGCAAGCAATTCCAAAAAAAAAAGTTCATTTACACAAATCAACACTATTTACCATAAATAACAATTTTTTCCCTACATCAACAATATTATTTAACATAAAGAACAACTTTCTACATAAACATTTATATATCATAATTAAATCACAAAATTCAAACAATTAAAATTCATGTACACACAAAAAAAATCAAAATTATTTATCACAAATATATATATATATATATATATATATATATATATATATATATTTTAAAAAAAACTAACCATGATGAGCATAAATATAAGCAGCACGCCAAGAATAAATATGATCTCCAGGTTTGAGGCTGCTCCTATCAATTCTGTTCATCATCATTTCACACAAATCACCAAAAATAATTAAAATAAATCAGCAAAAAATTTTAAAAAAACATCAAAAAATTAGAAAAAAATTGCAAAAAATTCAGATTACCTATTAGAAAGCAGCCCCATATTATTTTTGAATTAACAGAAGAATATGATGAAGATTTAGTGCTAAAAATGAAGTAAAAATTGATGAAGAACAATGGTTTTTGCCTATTTTATTTAATTGATAAACGCAAAAAAGACGCGTATCTTTCGTGTGTGAGGATTTGCTTTTTACGGTACGCATTTCTATGGACGAAGTGAAATGACGGAATTACCCTTATGCCTTATCCAAATTACTTGACTTAGTTATTAAGCAAACATGTCAAAGTAGGGGTACATATTTTATGTTTTAAAATAAAATTTCTATATAAAGTAAAGGGTATATTTTATCGAGAATCCTGACTCCGACTCCTGACTAAGACGTCGACCTAGAGACTCGACTCTTGGACCCTAATTTGAGACCTGATTTTTGAACACGATCGTGACTCTCAAATCCCCGTTTTGATTTGGGACTTGACCCCCGAACCCGACTCTCCACCTCGATATTATACTTGATTTCGACCCCGGATCCAACTCGACTCTAGACTCTTGCTCTTGATTTGATATTGAACTCCTAATGTCGGAGCTTGATCCCAACTTGAATCTCGACTCCTGATCATGATTCAAATTTCGTCTTTCAACCTGGATATTGACTCGAATCCACCCTTGACTTAGTCCTGGTTGGGAGCCAAGTTAGGAGATTGGGTAGGATTTCAGGTCAATAGTCGAAATCATATACTCTAGTCGAGATTGGATGGTGAGGCTGAAAGAGAGTTTTAAAAAAGGAAAAAGGATCAAATTTATCTCTTTAATTTTAAAAATTGGCTGAATATATTATTTATCATAATTTGAGGTTAAATTTACCACTGTTGTCATACTTTGGGGTCACATTTACCCTCTCTACTTTGGAAAATTGACTAAATATACATCCACTTTAGGGCTAAATTTATCTTTGATGTCATACTTTGGGGCCAAATTTACTCTTGTTGTTAAGAAGTTTTTCAGATGTACTTTTTCTTTAACAGAAAAAACTAAATCAATGTTACATGATTCATTTTTTAAAATAAAACACACCCTAATTTAATTCGCCTGATCCGGCCTACAAAAAATATACAAATAAATATATCGTTCCCTCAATTTTGTTGATTGAAATTTCTCAATGAATAAATATACTTTTTTTTCGACTTGTAATACTGGTAGGTTGTTTATAAATGAACAAATGTAAAATGAAATGAAATAATGCATAAGCATGAAACTAGAGAAAATGTCTATTACAAACTTTGTTCATAGTTCAATTGTGTTTAAATTTCAAAATTTGATATACAATTCTATGTACATCTAGCTTCTAGAATCAGGACATAGTGAAAAAATGATGTTGATCTAAATTATATATAAAAACATAAGAATGAAAGAGATATCACGATTGACACATATGGAAACATCATAACTCAATCATTTAGAGAAATATCTAGCGGGCCTAATCTGTTGTACTTAGACTGCTAAGTGACAATTTTCATGAGTTCTGCACTGATGCAGATTCATAAGAATTATATTTGTTTGTGTTAACATCGATGCATATTCAGTTTTCAAGAGTTATGCACCGAGAAATATTCAGTGGCTTAATCTCGTTGGAAAAATTTGATCAGTAGAACTGAGGGGGTATATTTATTTGTGCCTTTTTGGTGGCTCGAGTCGGATAGGACAAGTTAGATTAGAGTGTTTTATTTTTAAAAAAATGATGCATTAATGTTGATTTGGAGTTTTATATTAAAGGAAAGATACATGTGAAAAATTTCTTAACAACGAGAACAAATTTGATCCCAAAGTGTGACATCGAAGATAAATTTGGCCCCAAAGTATGATGAAAAATATATTTAGCCAATTTTTTAAAGTAGAGGAATAAATTTGGTTTCAAAATATGACATCGGGTTAAATTTGACCCTAAAGTATGATGAGAGGTATATTTAACTAATTTCTCAAAGTACAACAACAACATACCAGTGCATTCCCACAAAGTCCGGTCTGGAGAGAGTAAAGTGTATCTATCGGTCCATACCACTAACTCATCTGAAGTAGAGATACTGTTTTCGATAGGCGTTCGGCTCAGGACAAATAACAAATGTGATCAAACAAAAATCATAAAAGCTACCAACAAAAAAGAGATATCACACCGCCATATAGTAAAAGAAACAAAACATCCACAAAGTAACATTGTAAACTAACTACACGAAAATATTGACAAACACCACGAATACGAGGCCCCAAGACACTGTAGGCATAAATAAAAACATAGCACTCTTCCCTACTATTAAAAACATACTCCTACCTCCGAATAAATGGAGAGATTATTTTCGATAAATCCCGGCTCAGGCCAAAGAGACAGTAAACAATGTCGTAATAAAACACGAAATAAGATGAAATAATCGAAATAAGACACCCACAGAGTAGTACTGTACTACTATACACTATCTAATCGAAAACACACACCTCACCCAAAACATCCTAACTAGAAGCTCTAAACTATATATAAAGCCCTACGATTACTAACAATGATACACCAAAGCACTCCTATCCATCAGTTTCGACATACCCATACTCACTAGCCCTTTACAAGGTTTAAAATTTAAATTCGGTTCACAAATCGCATACCCAACTAGTTCAGACTTGGGCCCATTCACAATCCACAAGTCCACGTCATCAATTTCCATCCATCCACTTCATCTCCCGCTAAATCTATCAATATCAAATCAATCCTACGTGTCATCCCACCATTGCAGAAGCATCAATAGCCGTTAATTTCAACCACCCATTTTTTTTCTTCATCAAAATTTTCCAGCAAAATCCCAAAAACCCTAGCAAAAAAAAAAAACGATGAATTTCAAGCCGCCGGAGACGAAAACGACATCGTCGACGTCTTCAATGACGGCGGAGAAAGCGCTCTCGTTGATAACTAAAGGATGGGAAGAAGTACGTTCATCAGCAGACGCTGATTTACAGCTGATTAAAAATCGCGCCAAAGAGTTTGAGAATTTTGTCCCAAAAATTACAGCCACTGCCACTACAGAAATCGAGAAGCTTCGTCCGAAATTATCGGAAATACGAAGGGTATATTCGTCACCGGATTTTAAATGGGCTCCGAAAGGGAAAGGGAAGCTCCGAATTGATTTGTCGGGTATGAGGAATGGAATTGTGAGGGAAAAGGGAATGGAGGAGGAGGAGGAAGGGCAATTTGGGGAATTGAATTGGGAACCAATTAAGGCGTTTAGGGATAGGTTAAGGGAGATGGAAGTAGAGGTTAAGAGTCCGAATTCGTCGAATCCGGTGGAAATTTTTGAAGGGATTAAGAAGAGTGAGTTTGTTGAGAAAGTGAAATCGAGCTTGGTAAGTTGTTTTTTTGTTCATTATTATAATATTTTGATTGCAAAATGTCGTGTTAGTTTAGTTTATTATCTGTTGTTTCTTGTACTTCAATTATCTTATAATTTTGTTGTAGTTACTGTTTAGAATGCTTAGAAGGGGAGCCTTGGAGTAATTGGTAAAGTTACTGCCGTGTGATCAGGAGGTTACAGTTATTTTATTGTAGTTACTGTTTAAAATGCTTAGAAGGGGAGTGTTGGAGTAATTGGTAAAGTTACTATCAAGTCTTGGAAACAGCCTCTTGCAGAAATGCAAGGTAAGGCTGCGCACAATACACCCTTGTGGTGGAACCCTTTCCCAGACCCTACACATAGCCGGAGTTTTAGTGCACCGGGATGCCCTTTTTTTCTATAGTTATGCTTTTCTTTCGTTTATTTTTTTTCCTGTGCTACTTTGGACTGTTAGGTAAAGTCCGCGTAGACTATATCCTCCCTAGATGACACTTTGTGAGACTACACTGGATATGTTGTTATTGTAGTAGTAGACTATTAGTTTAGTTTGTTATCTGCTGTTTCTTGTACTACAAATTGTCGTATCATTTTTCTATGGCTACTGTTCAGAATGCTTAATTATGCTTTCACTTCCGTTTATTCTCTTTCTTTGGGCTCTTTGAATTGTTAGGTAAAGTCTGCATACATAATATCTCTCCAGATCCTACTTTGTGGGACTACACTGGATATGATGTTGTTGTTGTAGTAGTTTAGTTTGTTATATGCTGTTTCTTGTACTTCAGTTATCGTATTATTTTGCTGTAGTTACTACTCAGAATGCTTTGTTGTACTTTCACTTTCATCTAATCTTTTTCTTTGGTCTGCTTTGAACTGTTAGGTAAAGTCTGCATACACTCTTTCTCTCCAGATTCTACTTTGTGGACTACACCGGATATATTGTTGTTGTAGTAGTAGTAGTTTAGTTTATTAATTTATTCAATAGTATTCAATTTAATATACTGCTAAGAATCCATTAATGTTTTGTGAAGAGGGGCCTTTGGTTGAAAAATTCAGTTTTGCCCAAATTCTATTTTTTGACTTTGCAACTTTGTTTGCTTGAGCTGCATTTGTAGATTACTTCCTTTTATTGGAAGCTTTCAAGATTTTTTTTCCTTTTTGATTGCAAACTTTCAAGGACAAGACACAGCTTCAGCTTAATGAGGATATGTCCTTAGAGAGGAGGGTTTGGAGGTCGTGGATTAGGATAGAAGGCTAGTAGGTTGTGGGGTGTTGTCTTGCTTTTCGATGGTGGTTTGATGGTGTCTGACATAGTATTAGCCTTATTCTTGTTTATGGTGGTTCGATGGTGGTTTGATGTTGTTTATGGTGTTTCGGTCATTGCACTGTTTTGTTGTTTTTACTGTTTCTTTATCAGTTGCTATGTTTTCTTCACAGTCGTTTTTCTTTTTCATGCCTATTTTGATTTGCTGTACTCAAGCCTAGGGTCCTCCGGTAACAGCCTGTCTACCTCCATGAGGTAGGTTTAGGGTCTGCATACACTCTATCCTCCTCATATCCCACTTGTGGGATTTCACTGGGTGTGTTGTTAATTGGAAATTTTCAAGAAAAGTTACCTTTTTCTTTTGCAAAAACAGCCCAAGCAAAAGGAGTTAACAAAAAACGGTTTTATTTTTCACGACTCAAGTTATGACTTTTTTTCAGCCAAGCGCTAAAAATTTAGTACAGGCTGCTAATTCTATACTATATTACTAGGAAGCAAAACTATTAAAATAAAGTCTAACTAGGTAGCGGCCATTTAACTAGGTAGCGGCCATTTGCTTCACGGACTAGCTATGTTGGAACTATAAAATAATGAATATTGTGTGATGAATAATGATACATGGATCTTTATGCAGTCAATAATTTTCCAGAAGATGTTATGGCTTGATTGCGGTACTAAAGTCAAGATTTAGTTTTATCCTGGTATTGCTAATACACATATTATCATTCCAATTCCAATCCCATATAAAGTGAAAAATAAAATTATGTACTATTAGTTGTACAAGCTTCACACTAGAAACCAAAAGTTCTGTTAGTAATATATAGGTTTATACCAAATCTAAGAAAAAAGAAGGGATTTTTATAATGAACTACAAACACTGTATAAATAATGCAGAGTTCTATATCAAAAACCAACTGAGCCCTTATTGGTTGTTTCTGCAGATTTCTCATTTATTGACAGAAAGCATAAATAGCATAGTGATTTTGCTTGTAGAGATTTTGGTAAGACTAAAATGTTCCTTATTGGACTTTGCTTTTTTATGAAGTGAATCCAGAATGAATATGTAAATGGCTGGAGTCATCTATTCTATTTAATCAAAATCGAGATGCATCTTATAATGTAGTTAAAAAAATATTAAAATTCCCTTTTCTTTTGGTGTTAACTTTGTAGATCGTGAAATTTTAAATCATTGCAGGTGTTTGGCTTTGATGAATGCATCTGTTTTGGACTTGTGTTTATGAGCTGCTGTCTGTGATATTTGATAATGTTTTGCCAAGAATAGTTTGTGGTTTCAGCTTCATTCTCATTTTTTGGTTACTTCACCTTTCCCAAAAACAAGCATTCAATATGAAAGGACTTCTAATACCTCTCATATTATGTAAAACAGACATTTGCACTGATTCATCATCATCCAGGTTGAAGTTTTTTTCAATCACTATGTCTTCACTATATCTGGAGCCTCAACGCTATTTCATTGGTGGTAGGAAATCTCTCATTTTTGATATCTTCATTCTTGTTCATTTGTGTGCCCGAATGGTGATTTTGCTTTGTTTGTAGATCATAGCATATTTATGTCAATATCCTTCTAAACTTTCTTTTGGATCATGGTTAAGTGTCCAATGAATTGAGTTTTTTTATTTGTAAGATGGTGCTTGATGAGCTCTATATACAAGATTTTTTTGCTTTATCATTACTTCATGCAAAAGTGCATGATAAGTTTGGGTCCCAATGAAGGGGAAGCTTGGTGTGTAACTTGCCAGAATAATGGCCCTCACAATCTTTTAGCTCTTTTCTTTCAACATCAAGTGACTTGCTTCTTATCATGACTTCCCTTTTCGTATTATAATTTGATCTGATTCACTTGATAATCTGCTGTTTGTGTTTGTTTAATGATTTCCAGAAATCAATTTGCAAGGAGCCAGAGGAGATGAAGGTTGGTGTCTTACTTTAACATTTCAGGAAGTTGTAATTGCAAGGTTTTGGATGTGTTTGAGTTTTTCAACAACTGTATCGTGCAAATAATGTTTTGCTTAGTCAGTCAAGGATCGGAAGGGAAGTAAGGAATAGAAGATGTGCGGAAATCATTTCCCTTTATTTTTGGGGTTATAATAACAATGGAATGATGGAAATTTGAAGAGGAAAACTCAGATAGGAGAAATGATTTCTCTTCCGTGTTCTCTCATTTCCTATCTCGCTTCATAGTCTCCCTGGAAGTTTGATATAACAAATTGGATAGAGGAATAGGGAAGGAAGCACAACCTTATAAACAGACCATTATTTACCTTTTATTGTAAATTAGGATAGCCAGATCGTACACAAATTGAAGTAGCAACTACATGTCAACTGGAGCTGTCTTTGTATATACATCTTTTCCGGGAAGTGGACATATTAATATGTTTAACTAGAAATTGTCTGAGGTTTAAGCTATTGGTAAACTTAAACAATGATGAAGCTCATCTTTAAACAATGATGAAGCTCATCTCTAAAAGACCAAAAATTTAGTCAGACTAAATTACTGATGACCTTCTGTTTCCCTTACATGATTTTCGTCTACGCAGGGAGTTCCGCCACTGGATGTGCCAGAGTTGTTAGCATATTTGGTTAGACAGTCGAGCCCATTTTTGGATCAAATTGGCATAAGAAGAGGTAAGTGTGTCAAACGGGTGTCACCTCTGTAAACTTGTTGGTTGTCTTAGTTTGTGTTTCTCTGGATTGTTCTACTTGCACTATTCTCTCTTTACATTTGCTACTATCATATTAATTTGTGACAACCTGCTAGATTGATTGTCCTTCGGTTTATGTTATTATTTGTTGTTTCTTGGCTACTATCATTTTAATTTGTGACAACCTGCTAGATTGATTGTCCTTCGGTTTATGTTATTATTTGTTGTTTTTTTGTACTTTGACCTCCATATTATCTAGTTGTAGTTACTGTCCTGTAAACTGCTATTTTTGTTACTATCTGTTATTTCTTGTAGTTCGGGTTTTTCTATTTCTGGAAAGCTTTGGACTATATTCTCCTTGAGCCGAGAGTCTATCGGAAACAACCTCTCTACACAATCTACCATCCCCAAACTCCTCTTTGTGGGATTAATCTGGGTATGTTGTTGTTGTTGCTAGATTTATCCCATTTGGTTTTGATCTGTTGATCTAGAAATGCTTCACTAGAACAAAATGTGAATATTGGAGGTCTCTGTGATGTCGATGCTATTGATGATTCTGGTTTGAGATTCCATGTGCTTCGTTTTAGCGTAATTTGCTTCTTTTTTATTTCATTGGAACATGTGCATTTTGTTGATTGTAGCCACTAAAATTGGTTTGATGCTATTTGAAATCAATATGTTTCGTCCACTAAAAGCATATGCTGTTTCCTCTATTTCACTATAGATATCTCCGATAAGATTGTAGAGAGTTTATGCAGCAAACGTCGGAACAAACTTCTGTTACGTTCCTTACCTGAAGGAGACTCTTCCCTGATCGAAAGTGATAATATAAATGATGAACTAGATCTACGAATTGCCAGTGTACTGCAGAGTACTGGTCATCATTATGAAGGTGGTTTCTGGAGTGATTCTACAAGGCAGAACGTATCAGATGGTAAAAGACACGTAGCCATAGTCACAACGGCTAGCCTTCCTTGGATGACAGGAACAGCTGTCAATCCTCTCTTCCGAGCGGCTTATTTGGCTAAGTCTGAAAAGCAGAATGTTACACTCTTGGTTCCATGGCTATGTAAATCTGACCAAGAACTAGTTTATCCAAACAATCTTACATTTACTTCACCAGAAGAGCAGGAGCTCTACATACGGAATTGGCTTGAAGAAAGAGTCGGATTCAAGACCGATTTCAAGATCTCGTTTTATCCTGGAAAGGTATTCCATGTGAACTAATTGATATTTATTCAGTAAAACAAAAAGGTGCTACCTAATTGCTGTGAATGATTGTTTGACACTTTGTTTTCCTCTCCAGTTCTCCAAGGAAAGGCGAAGTATAATACCAGCTGGAGATACTTCTCAGTTTATCCCATCAAGGGATGCGGATATTGCAATCTTAGAGGAGCCAGAACATCTAAATTGGTACCACCATGGCAAACGTTGGACTGATAAGTTTAACCATGTTGTTGGTATTGTTCACACGAATTATTTGGAATATATCAAAAGAGAGAAGAATGGGGCTCTTCAAGCTTTCCTTGTGAAACACATAAATAATTGGGTCACTAGAGCGCATTGCGACAAGGTAATATTTTTTACATATCGATCGAGTCCTCTAAAGTGAGGGTAGGAAAAGTTGTTCATTAAATTCTTTACTGACCAAAAGATGTGGTTAGCACTTCGAAATGTGTTTGTCACGTCTAATTATTTTATCCTGGTTCTGATGGAAATGCTAATTTTCATGTTTAGGTGCTTCGCCTCTCTGCTGCTACACAGGATTTACCCAGGTCTGTGGTCTGCAATGTTCATGGTGTAAACCCGAAGTTTCTGAAAATTGGAGAAAAAATGGCTGCAGAAAGACAAAGTGGTCAGCAAGTTTTCTCTAAAGGTGCATACTTCTTAGGAAAAATGGTTTGGGCGAAAGGCTACAGGGAGTTGATAGACCTGTTAGCAAAGCACAAAAGTGACCTTGATGGTTTTAATATGGACGTGTTTGGCAACGGGGAAGATTCTCATGAAGTGCAGACAACAGCTAGGACGTTAAATTTGAATGTCAACTTCATGAAAGGCAGAGACCATGCCGATGATTCTCTTCATAGGTATGAACCCTTCAATTGAATCCCTTTTTTTATGCGAAAATGCTGTTATACGTAAATACTATAAAGCTGCTTTGAAACTTCGAAGTTTAGATAGAACATAGGTGCTACCTATACTTTACACATGCATGCATAGTCTTTTTCTTCAACTTGAGAGCATTTCTTTTGGTTCTTTACTGAATTTGAAAGAGGGTGATTTTTTTTTTCTGCAGTTTGTTTGGTACGCTGTTAGTCACTTGCTTAAAAATGTACTTCCGTCTTGTACACCTTTCCTGACCGATATATTTTTGCTTGGCAGTTATAAAGTCTTCATAAATCCTAGTATCAGTGATGTACTCTGTACAGCCACAGCTGAGGCGCTCGCTATGGGGAAATTTGTAGTTTGTGCAGATCACCCGTCTAATGAGTTTTTCCAGGCATTTCCCAACTGCTTGACTTATAAGACATCTGAAGACTTTGTCGCAAAGGTTAAAGAAGCAATGTCCAGTGAGCCTCAGCCTCTCACTCCCGAGGAACAATATAAGCTTTCGTGGGAAGCAGCAACACAGCGATTCATGGAATATTCCGACCTTGATAAGCTTTTGACTAGTGAAACCGGCGGTGACAAGAGAAGAAGCCGGGAGGGCATGGGAAAATCGGTTTCCATGCCAAATCTGGGAGGGATGGTTGATGGCAGTCTGGCATTTGCGCATTATTGTCTCACGGGTAATGAGCTCTTGAGGCTGTGTTCGGGTGCAATACCAGGAACACGAGATTATGACAAGCAGCATTGCGAAGATCTCCGTCTCTTACCTCCTCAGGTAGAGAGCCCAATTTATGGCTGGTAGTGGTAGATGTATACCTTGCGTGCTATGGTGGGGTCGGGGAAAGGGCCAGACTACAAGGCTCTACTGTACGCGGCCTTACCCTGCATTTCTCCGTAAAAAGCTTTTTCCACGACTTGAACCGTGACCTCCTAATCACACGACAACAACTTTACCAGTCACACCAAGGCCACCCTTTTGGCAGATGTATGCGTTAAATGACCTGTATATGAATTTTTAGTATTAGTATGTACCATAGGTGTGAATGTGATGTAACCTGGATACTTGTAACTCGTTAGCGGGTAACAGTTCCGGAACCAGGATTTTCGCATGAGAAGTAATTTTGATCCTTATATAAAGCGTAATTTTGATCTTAGTATAATGTCTTTTTTACCTTACTTAAATTAGTAATACATGTATTAGAGTACTGAAATGATGAATTTGCACCAACTATATACCTGCCTTTGACTAACAAATATTTGATTTTATAATTATAATGTATGTTAATTTCTGATATAACAATCTAAATATTCAAAAAAAATAATTTATGCGGTATAATCACTGCATAACAAAATGATGCAAGATTAAATAATCAAATTTTGGCTCTCATTCGTAGGGTTGTTCGAAAATCTCTTTGGAAGGTAAATTACATAAATTCCTGAATGTTTAAGTGTTATTAACACTTTATCCCAATAATTTGTTAAATTGCATCATATCCCTGATTTTTAAATTTGTGATACATCTGTTATATTGTGATACATATAGGTTGTGATACATTTAAAACAAAATTGTTATTTATTTAAGGAAGCAACAGATTCTCTTTTATTTTGTGGAGCAGATCACGCACAATCAGTTACATAGTGAATTATGAGATTCATAAAATCAGCAATACCCCCAATCAATTTTCAAATTTCAAGTGAATAATCGAGTCAAAGTTTCTTCCTTCTCCCGTCTCCAACTTTTAAATTTCAAAAACAACAAAATTTCTCCCTTCTTCTGTCTACAATTTTCTGATTATTTTAAATGGCGATTATATTTGTGTTTTTGCGATTTTTCAGTGTTTAGTTTTCAGTGACAGAAGACAGACAAGTACTTAATTTGGGGACCATCTGTATTATGCATTATTTCTCATTCCTGAACAGAGTACATATTTTCTCATCGTTACAAATGAGACAGCATTGAGCAACAAACTATCATCGTAAAGTTTTACCTTCACTCATTTTGTAAACAAGGGTGATCGCAAATTAGATAATAAGATTCTTCCATGAAAAAGAGAAAGACGGTGCAAAAGTAATCATCTTCGGGATAATTATCAAAATATTCATGAGTTGAAGGGGTAACAACACACTCGTACAACTTTGTTTGCCTGTCATTGAAGTAGCTGAAGTTAGGGAGGTTGATTTTGGTGTGGCATTTGACGTGCCACAAAAAGCATGAGCCATCTATAACATCAATTTGTTAACATCAATTTGTTCCTTGTAGATGATTGATGTCAATGATTTATTTTCTATCTCCTGAGCCCTGACTGATGGCATTGATGCATAGTACTCCAAAATAGTAGAATTGTCTTTTGAAGAGCTGGGAGATGAGGATTACTATGTGATACATCTGAAATCTGTGTGATACATTTGGTTGTATTTTATGATTTTTTTTTTCAGAATTAGATATTCAATATATATGATACATTTAGCATACTTGACGTATAAGTTGAAATTTAAAATTTCTGATTCATATTTAAAAAAGTGTGAGTTAGTGTAAAAGTTGTGAGAAATTCATTTAGAATATATGTGATACATTTAATAATGGTATAATAGAGATTTATATTTATGATATATTTTTAAATTTTTTTATTTTCAGTTATGTTTTGATGTGTAAATCTCCTGAATGTAGTTGGCCATTCAAGGCTTCATGTATGTTTGATTCTGATACTTTTAAAGTAATTGTTTGCAGTTGATACATATTAAACTTTTATGAAAGTTATATGATTCATGTTAAACGTTTATGAAAGTTATGCGATTCATATTAATATTGTCTGCATTAGTTTTAAGAGGGTATCTGTTATATTAGTGATACATTTTTATAGTTGAAATAAACGTGATACATATAAATGCTATGTTTTAAACTCATTAATTAATTATTTTTTCAAAAAATTATATTTATGTTTCATATAATTGTGAATGTTATATGATACTTGTTATACATTTATGAAGGTTATGTTATTCATATTAGTAGTGCCTGAGTCATTTTAAAGACATTTTGGTATATCTGATATATTAGTGATAACATCACAATTTAAAAGATGATTCATTTATTCATATGTTAAATGTATCACCCATTTATAAATGAATCAAAAAATATAATAGATATAGAAACAATTAGGACATATGTATCACTAATAATCTGACCGCAAATGTATCACTCATACATTGTCAGTAAAATGTATCACCAATAATCTAACAGTAAAATTTATCACTCATACACTGTCAACAAATGTATCATTCATATGAATCACTGCTACACTTGAAAATGTATCCAGAAAATTAATATTTTTATATATGTATCAAGCGGATTAACCAAAAAATATGTATCACCTATATGTATCACTGACGAATTTCATACTTGATTCAGTGAAAAATTAGGAATCTGCTCAAAGTTACCTGGAGTAAAACCCACAATTTGATGATATGTAGGAACACCACTTTGTGTTTCAAGTTGGGATATTCCCAAATTAAATGAGGGTGAATTTTCATTAGCCATTGAAAATAAAAAAAATTAACACAACAAAGATTAAAGCTTATAAGAATAATGATCTGCATTGTTAAATACTAACTTAAAATCCATTTAAACAATTAACTCACCTTTTTGAAATAACTGGAAAAAATTATAATTTAATGTAGTACATTGGCGATTTGAAGAGGACGGAGTAATGGAGATAGACGATATTTTGACTGACGATAATTTGAGAGAGATTTTAAGGAAGTAAATCTTTGGAAAAAAAAAACGGTTTGGAGATGGAAGATGTTTTAACTGATGATAATTTGGGAGAGATTTTAGGGAAGAGAATCTTTGAAAAAAAACAACTTGCTTGAGTTAATGGTGGAGTAAAAATAGGATATGGGATTTTGTTGATATGTATCAAGAGTAAAATAGATAATTCGGGATTTTAAGTAATTGTTTAAAAGACGAAGAATTTTGAGTAATATGATCTCTTAAGTTTGTGGTTTTGTGTAATTTATCCATACATAACGTTTTTTCACAATATGATGACGAAACGTATAACTTGTACAAATCTTTCTATTTTCTAAATCGATCCGATCCATTCGTTTGTAGAGCTATTACTAAAAATTAACAATTATAGTTTCACACAAGATGCAACAGCTAGGAGGCCAAATTCTTATAAGTACTAATAGGAAATGTCCTGTTATGAAATGGATGTCATGCCAAGTGTTAGTGGCATGCCAAGTGTTAATTAAGTTGCTATTTGGCATCATCTTTAATTGACAAAAGTGCTTACTAATTCCTTACCTCTTGATTTGGATAATTGTATAAGTTTCCATGCATGGGTTGTAAATAACTCATGCTTTATGTACAAATTTGAGTAGTGAAAAATATTAACAAAGTTTCTTCCTTGTTTCTTTATTTGCACTCTGTTATTATAATTTTATATTATGTTATCAACACAAGTTTTTATAAAAACTTTTCAACAATAAAGGTTAGTATTTAATTTTCTTAAATAATATCTAATATTTTCAAATGCGAATTTAATGCCCTAGATATATCGGGCAAAATTTATATGTTCTGGACACTAGATGTTGAAATGCATTTAAATGCAATAGGTCTGGCAGAAATCATAAAAAATGACAATAAGACATCAAATCAAGATAAGGTCAAGGTCATGATATTTCTTCGTCATCATCTTGACGAAGATTTAAAAATGGAATACCTCACGATTAAAGATCCCCTTATATTGTGGAACAATTTAAAAGAAAGATACGACCACCTGAAGATGGTCATTCTTCCACAAACTCGTTATGAATGGGCCCATCTGAGGTTACAAGATTTTAAGAATATAACTGATTATAATTTTGCGATGTTTTGAATTAAATTGCAGTTTAATTTATGCTGGGAAGATATCACAGATCACGACATATTAGAAAAAATATTCTCTACTTTTCCTGCCTCGACTATGCTCCTGCAGCAGAAGTACCAAGAAATGAGATTTAAAAAATATTCTGAATTGATTTCTCATCTTGTTGCTGAACAACATAATGATCTTTTAATAGGAAATTATGAAAGTCGACCTGCTGCTACTGCTCCATTCCCAAAAGTGAATGCTGTAAATTTTTGTCCAACTAGGCGTGAAAGAAATCCTGACCCCATTCGTGGTCGTGGAAGGTATTTTAATTAGGGTGATCACCTTGCAATTAACAATAACCCTCAGCACCAGTAGTGCAAAAAGAAGGGAGAAGCTCCTGAAAAAGCGTCAAGGACGAACTCTGAAAGTAAATGCAATCGATGTGGAGGAAAGAGACACTGGTCGCGTACCTGTCGTACGCCAAAGCATTTGGTAAAACTCTATCAGGCATCCCTTAAGAAAGCAGAAAATGATGTTGAGGAAAACTTCCTCTTTGAAGATAATGTTGAGCCCATGGACTTGGAAGTTTCAGATTTTTTTGTAGTTCCTGAAGAACATGTAAATCATCCAGTCGGTGATAATTATGAAATAGTCTGATTATGTTACTTTTCTATTTAAGTTGTATTAGTCTACGTTTTTGTTATTAGTATCTTACTAGTCGTATAAATAATTAAAGTTTGTAAATACGATTATATGCTAGTAATGCTGTAATATTTACTTTATTTATATTTTAATTTTGAAGAATATGGATACTCCTCAAATTTTATTTGGATCAATAATCGATCGTGACGATATTTATGTAATTGATTGTGGGACAACGCATGCAATATTTAAAGATGAAAAATACTTTTTCCACTTATTTAGAAGAAAAGCAAATATTACAACTATATCTGACAATTTAAAATTAATTGAAGGCTTTGGAAGAGCTACTATATTTCTGCCTAAGGGGACAAAATTAGTTATAGAAGATTCATTGTTCTCTTCTAAATCCCCAAGAAACTTATTGAGTTTTAAATATATCCGCTGAAATGGATATCATATTAAGACAATAAATGAAATGAATGCCGAATATCTTGGCATTACCAAGAATGTCTCAGGTCAAAAGAAAGTGTTGGAGAAATTACCAACTTTATTTTCCAGCTTATACTATGTCGAAATTAGTACAGTTGAAGCACACTCTATCGTAAACCAGAAGTTTACTGATCTAAATACGTTTGTGCTTTGGCATGATCAAATAGGCCATCCTGACTCAATAATGATGAGACGAATCATTGAAAATTCAAAAATGATAAAGATATTATAAAATATTATCCTGAAGAGACTCAAAATCTGACTAACCCTGATATTCCAGAAGAAATCAGTGAACCCGAGACTCAAGTGAATGAAGAAGTTTCAATTAGTTCTACTAGTGATGAG
The DNA here is from genome assembly GCF_002878395.1 of Capsicum annuum. Taxonomy (NCBI): domain Eukaryota; kingdom Viridiplantae; phylum Streptophyta; class Magnoliopsida; order Solanales; family Solanaceae; genus Capsicum; species Capsicum annuum. Next base: position 38,416,991 of record NC_061118.1, on the reverse strand, counting down.
GTAAATTTAGATTGATCGAAAAGTACGGTGGATAATATTTTTGAATATAATGTTGCACTAAATATCATGCAAGACAATAAGGACCTTGAACCTCTATTCGACAAATGTCGACGAAGAAAAGATTGGCCAAAATGGCAAGAGGCGATTCAATTAGAATTAAACTCACTTGCTAAACGGAAAGTTTTTGAACCTGTAGTCCAAACCCCAGATGGTGTAAAATCAGTTGCTATAAATGGATCTTCGTATGTAAAAAAAAATGAGAAAAATGAAATTTTAAGATACAAGACACTCATTGTTGCACAAGGATTCTCTCAAACATCCGGTGTACATGAAAATCTTGAAATTCATCTAATGGATATGTTTACAGCTTATCTTTATGGTTCACTTGATAACGATATTTAGATAAAAATTTCAGAAGGATTAAAGATGCCTGAAGCATATAGTTCAAAGTCTCGAGAACTATATTCAATCAGATTACAAAGATCTTTGTATGGTCTAAAACAATCAGGACGTATGTGGTATAATCGTCTAAGTGAGTACTTGAGAAGCGAAGGTTACATAAATGATGTCATTTGTCCTTGTATTTTCATTAAGAAAACAACGTCAGGGTTTGTTGTACTTGCTATTTATGTGGATGATATAAATCTCATTGGGACTCTAGAAGAGGTCCAAAGGGCAATTGAATATCTAAAGAAAGAATTCGAAATGAAAGATCTTGGAAAGACAAAACTTTGTCTTGGTCTGCAAATTGAACATTTAGCAGACGGAGTCTTCATCCACCAAACTGCCTATACCCAGAAGGTTTTGAAATGATTTTACATGGACAAAGCATATCCATTAAGTACTTCAATGATTGTTCGATCACTCGAAGTGAGTAAAGATCCATTCCGACCTCTGGAAGAGGGTGAAGAGATTCTTGGTCCTGAAGTACCATATCTTAGTGCTATTGGTGCACTTATGTACCTCGCTAATGCAACAAGACCGAATATAGGATTTTCTGTTAATTTATTATTGAGGTATAGTTCTTCTCAGATGCGAAGACACTGGAACAGAGTTAAGCATATATTGAGTCACCTAAAAGGGACTATTGATATGAGTTTGTTTTATACTAACAAAGCTAGTCCAGATCGTGTTGGTCATGCAGATGCTGGTTATTTATCTGACCCACATAAAACACGATCTCAAACAGGTTGTGTGTTTACATACGGAGGTACTGCAATATCATGGCAATCAACAAAACAGTTTATTGTTGCTATTTCTTCAAATCATGCTGAGATAATTGCTATCCATGAAGCAAGTAGAGAATGTGTATGGCTGAGATCAGTGATACATTCCATTAAAGAGAGATGTGGCCTAAAGCTCGATATCAAGGTACCCACAGTCATATTTGAAGACAATGCAACATGCATAGCTAAATTAAAAGGAGGCTTTATAAAGGGAGATAGAACGAATCACATTTCGCAAAAGTATTCTTCACGCACGATCTCCAGAAGAATGGTGATATAGATGTGCAGTAGATCCACTCCAGTGACAATTCAGCAGATTTGTTCACCAAATCTTTACCAATTTCAACCTTCGAGAAGATGGTACATAAGATTGGAATGCGAATATTGAATAAGTTGAATCTGGGTCTTTATCAGGGAGAGTAAGAATATGCACTGTACTCTTTTTTTTCTTAACCAAGATTTTTATCCTACTGAATTTTTCCTGGTAAGATTTTTAATAAGGCAACACTCAAAAGCGTATTCAGTAAACTTCTCTTTGCATGGACATTCAAGGGGGAGTTATGAAATGGATGTCATGCCAAGTGTTAGTGGCATGCCAAGTGTTAATTAAGTTGCCATTTGACATCATCTTGAATTGGCAAAAGTGCTTACTAATTCCTCACCTCTTGGTTTGGATAATTGTATAAGTTTTCATGCATGGGTTATAAATAACCCATGCTTTATGTACAAATTTGAGAAGTGAGAATATTAACAAAGTTTCTTCCTTGTCTCTTTATTTGCACTTTGTTATTATAATTTTATATCATGTCCTAATTTTTAAAAAGATTATTGATTTTTTAATTATAATTTATTTTAAATAATTGTTTTACACAACAATGCCACTTTTCTTTTTCTAATTGGCTCTTATGCCATGTCATCAACTTGTGTATTATACACATTTTGGAACAGTAGTTGATTGTAAAAAAAGTGTCAAAATAGTACACCCGTACGCTAGTTGAGGTGCCAAAGTAAAAGATCGTGCCAAGTTGAGAGGTCTGTAGAGGGGTTTGACCTAAAATTAATTCACCAAAGTAAATGTTTGTTGAAAATTTTACAAAACTACTATAAACGTTATAGACAGTAACGTATTAGGTTTTATAAAATTAACGGATCAAAACGACGTTAAAGTAGAAATCATTATTGACAATAACGTTTTTGGCTTTAAACATTACCAATGGTAACGAGACTCTGCAATTCTGCCACATCAGACTCTGCAGAGTTGATTTGGCAGAGTAGCAGAGTCTCGTTATTGCTAGTACCATTTTAAGCCAAAAACGTTATTATCAGTAACGATTTTTACTTTATTGTTGCTATTCATTTTGGTCCGTTAATTTTTTTCAAAACTTAATATGTTACTGTCAACAACACGTTTATTAGTTTTGTAAAGTTTTCAAAAAACATATTACTTTGATGAATTAATTTTAAAAAAATAATTTATTTTGTTCAAAACTTCGAAAATATGCACGAGTATTTCTACAATAGGATAGTTATAGAGTTGTAATCTTTTATATTTTTGTTCGCAAAAAAAGTAAAAATTTAAGTACAATAACTTTTGCTTCTTATGAAAAAAAAAGTAAAATTCAAATATGTTAAGAAAATCAGAATAAACTCTCACAGATTTATGATGAAAAAATATGTAGGTGAAAACAATTGGACAATGACAAATTCATAATTTTAAACTTAGGAATTCCTACATTAAATTCAAATTAATCATAATACGCATGGGCATCGATCATCATAAACTGACTTTTTTTTTTAAAAAAAATTGGCCAACGGAAGTTAAGGAGGGAATTACAATGCTTAAATCGAACTTTCATCAATAACGAAAAATTTAAATAATCGATCAACTAAGTTTCGGAGATTTTCCCACACTTTTGAGAGTTTGCAATATCCTTGTGCAAATCACTTAGATATTTCAGTGCCCTTCTAGGCGGAGAGGACCTATGTGCATTTTTGTAGTGCTTCGATAATAATTAAATTTGATATAAACTAGATATAATTTAATAAAAAATGCATAAAAATTGATTTAAGATTTAGAAAAAAATAGCTGAGTACTTTAATTTACAAGTGAAACTTTAAAGCTTTAGATGTTAATATGTGTGTTCGAATCTCTAGGATACTCACGACCTTTAAATCCTAGGTCCGCCACTGCTTTCATGATTGTCTTATTCTCCAAAATTTCTACTTGTACTTGTGATATTTCAGTTTCCTATGACAACTTGTGTGTACTACTACATAGAGAAACTATTATATATCTTTGCTGGCATTACTATGTATTAATGTTAATCTCCTTTTGATCAAGATTTTAATAATTAAAATGAAGCTGTTAGAGTTGTGACCCGAATTTTGTTGATTCGGCCCAGAAAGTTTTGCTGTGCGACCCATGTTTGTGTTTTCAATGGGGTTTGTGATGGTAGTGTATGGGCCTTTATGTTTTTGGGCTTAGGAATTATTTGTATGCACGTATTATATAAGTGCAATTAGTGGGGCGATTTTGATTATTCAGAAATTACGTCGGTCCACATTGTACTCCTGAAACCTCCTATGCCTCTGCCCGTGGTTTTTCCCGTAAGAATTTTCACGTAAATCTGTGTGTTCTTCTTCTTATTTTTTTTTGCTTGTGGTTTGCTTTATTTCTGCCCGATTTCTAACAGAAGCAAGTACCATTTGTACGTACTACGAACGAGGCCTACGACTTTCATGATCTTGTCATTCTTAAGAAAAATTAGTAAACCGATATGTTACAAGGATACAGTGTCTATCTGTCGCTCAGTCATGAACTAGTCGCCTAGCAGAGACGGATTCAGGATTTCAACTAAGGGGGTTCAATATTTGAAGAAAACCTAACCGAAGGAGATTCAACACCTACTATAGATAATACATAAAAAAATAATATTAATAATGTATAAATGATTTTTTTTTCCCCGTCATACGGGGTTCAGATGAACCTCCAGCCAATGACTAACTATGCGCGCCCTTACGTATGAGGTTTGCTTTAGTGTGGTTTGCATATGTTATGTGGTTTGCGAGTCATTATATAGTGAAAAAATTATCACAAAGTGCTCAGTTGAAAAATAAAAATCGTGACAGAGGTTGTGAGTTTTCCGAGGATTCCACAAAAAAAAAGGTTACAAGGAAGGAATTTGCAAATCTAATTCAATGACTTCTATTATTTTCTAGTATCTCTATCATATTTTGTTTTATTTGGCTATTAGAGTACTAGTACTTATGATATTTCAACTTCCTATTGACAACTTGTGAGTTCTACAAAGTAAAACTAACCTTAGGGGCCATTTGGTTGAAAAACTAATTATCTCGAGATTAACTATTTCAGCATTAGCTATTTCGAAATTAATTATCCCATCTTTAAGAAGGAATAAAAATAATATTATTAGTTCCGAAATAACTAATCTCATGCAGTTTACGACTTTCATGATCATGTCATTCTTCTCAAAAATTTAGTAATGAACCTATATATTATAAGAAAGGAATTAATCAAGTCAAATTCCATCATCTTTTATTTTATTCAACTATTAAGTAGGTAAGATATTATTGTTATCAAATTGCTAAAACAAATAGCATTTGTGACTTTTATTTTATTTTTTTCCTTCACAAATACTCATGTACAAATACTTCCAACTATAAATAGAGGTGCATGAGAATCTTCTATTATGCAATTCTCATTCCATCATTTTTTTCCTTTTTACACCTTTCATTTGTCTCAATTTTTTTTTTTTTCATATGGAGATTAATTCAAGAAAGCAAGAAAAAATTGGTGACTTTACCAAATGGTGGAGCAAGGTCAAAGATATTCCAAGAAAATTTAAGAAGAAAGTTGGGAAAATTGTTAAGAACATAAAGGAAATTGGTGAAGATGATCCAAGAAAAATTTGACATGCATTTAAAGTGGGATTAGCTCTCACTTTAGTCTCGTTGTTCTACTATAACGAACCTCTATTTCATAATTTTGATGAACCAGTAATGTGGGCTATCTTCACTGTGGTGGTTACTTTTGAGTTCATTGTTGGTAATACTTTTTTTCCTGTAATATTTATTTGCTAATTCGGTACACCTACAAAAATACACCTACAAAAAATATGAAATTCGCAGTTAATTATTTCTATTTTTGTCGCTAAATAGAAAAATTATCTCTATTCCTATCTAATGGCGGATCAACAATGAATTATCAAAAATCATATTAGATAAGAATTATTTATTGATTCATTCATGAATTTATATCTAATATTTTGATGTTTTATTTATTTATTTATTTATTTATTTATTCAGGTGGAACCATATCAAAATGTATAAATAAAGGAATTGCTACAACACTAGCTGATGCATTTGGTCTTGGAGCTAAATATTTAGCAGAATTAATTGGAAAAAAAGAACCAAGTCCTATAGTTCTTGGGGTTTTGGTCTTTATTGTAGGTATGAAAATAAAAAGCACAAATAATATTACAAAAATGTGAAACTGGAAAAAGTTTTTCTTTCTCATACACAAAATCATTAAAAAACAATTGGTTCATTTAATGGCACTAGTTAACATGTACCTACATTAAAGACCACTTGTTCATTTATATTTACTCCAATTATATTTTTCTCATGAACACTAGATTTATGAAAGAAATAAGAACTTTAGAAATGTGGTCGTAATTGATATATATTATTTGTATATTTATAAGATTTTTGAAATTTATGATATTAAATAAGATCAAAGTAATGTTATAACATTTGTGGGTCACTATAAAAGCTTTCTACTAAAAAATAAAATGAAAAGCGTAAGAAAAATGTTATTTTATTGAACAAACTAAAAATAAGAAAAAACGAGTCACATAAATTGAAATAACGAATTAAGTAATACAAATTTAACCTCAATGATATATGCAGGTGCTTTAGGTACATTTACAAGATTTTACCCCCATATTAAGAGGAGGTACGACTATGGAACCATGGTATTTGTGTTGACGTTCAGCTTGGTTGCCATCTCCAACTATCGATTAGAAAATATTTTGCAATTGGTTCACCGACGAATATCCACCATTTTTATCGGCATCTTCACTGTCAGGATCATCTCAATAGTTATTCGTCCAGTGTGGGCTGGAGAAGATCTTCATAAGCTTGTCAGTACTAATCTTGAAAAGCTAGCAAGCTTCTTAGAAGGTTTGTTTTAATTTTTAGTTTGTTTCATAAAAAATAATTTCTTTCTAATTTTGAAATGATTTAATTTATTTTTTTATTTATCCTAATGAGAAGTTTCTAACCTTTTAAATTTGGTCCCTATGCCCTACTCCTATGGTCTACAATAAATGATTTTCTAACTTTTAAAGTTGGTCTTAGTTAAGCTATTTTCCTTCTTATATTAATTCATTAAATGATTTTCTTCATAGGAGTGTGAAAGCCTAAAAGAATCTAAAAGTAGACCTAATGAATTATTTAAGATCATAAATATTCTTTTTACAAAAAAAGAATTTTTTTGTTTTAAACTTCATGTATATTTAAATATGTTCGGATAAATTGAAACATATGGAATATTATTGCACAATTAATATTTGCACAATTAATATACCAATTTAGTTTTGTAATTTTACATAAATAAAATCTCCAATAGTCATTAAAAGAAGGTCTTTCTTAAAAAAGAAATTAGAAGCTCTTATAATTTATGTGACAATTTTGTCTTTCAACTTTGAGAATTACAAAATGTTTGACAATTTAAAATTTATGTAATTTTATTAAGTTGTTCAAACTTTTAAAGTTTGATATTCTTTTATACTAAAATTATTTTTCTGTTTCACTAATAAATATGTCAAAATATCACATTACTAATATAAACGCAATGTCATTCGATATTTCATCTTGTGAAACATGTATCCAATCAAATGCCACTACACAAATTGATTGACAAGTGAAGCAATATTACCCCAATTGTTCTTATTGTTGCACATCGTTGATTTTGCAGGCATCAATCGAATTTAAAAGTAGAACAGAAGAAGCATGCAAAAGAATGATAACGGAATCTAGCAAAGCCTTAAAAGAACTTGCTTTGCCTATTAGAACCATGACACAACTAATTTCTTCCATAATCCGCAGACGTAACACAGAAAATATCATTGATGACCTTAAACACACACTAGGCACCTCAAAAATATTTTTTCCACACGATGAATCGCGCGTCATGGACTTCATAGATGTCACATCCATTGTGTCCTTACTCGTCGCCATCACTAAATGTGTCGATGAAATCGCCAAGGCTATCGAAGAGCTTTTGGATACGTGGAGGCACCACAACAGAAATAGTGGAAGAGACAAAAAACACCAAAAACGAAAGGACAATTTATAGACTTAGCTAATATAAAGTTTTATTATAATAACACTCAATTTTTCAAATCAGCTGAGAGATTATCAGTTCTAGAGGAAACGAATCAAGTAAATAATCCACTAACTTCGAGAAAGGAAGACAATTTATAGACTTAGCTAATATAAAGTTTTATTATAATAGCACTCAATTTTTCAAATCAGCTGAGAGATTAACAGTTCTACAGGAAACGAATCAAGTAAATAATCCACTAACTTCGAGAAAGGAAGAAACTATTGTTATTGGGATATGTGAGGACATCTTATGATAACAGCTGATATAAAGATTTATGATAACACGCCATTTAATTTTTTGGATTATATGATAGAAATGTAAACAATTTCAAATGAAAGTGTAAAAGGAAAAAAGAGGTTAGGAGAGAGTAAGGATCAAATGAAATTTTTTCTAATTTTATTTCACTCCTAGAGTTAATAAGATAAGTAAAATTACAAGTTATTTTTTGTTGATATATGTAATACAATATAGCTTTTGCACTTAATTTTCTTCTTTTTTATCTCCTTTTTTATGATTAATGTTGATTTTTTCACTGATTTATTACTTGGTTTTTGATATACAAAATCAAAATAAATGAAAGAGAGACTTGAAAGTAACATCTAAAGAAAAAGGGAAATGAAAAAATAAATCATGAATAATTTGCAAATGCATCTTATGGGGTTTTAATTTCAATCAATTGACATAATTACTATATTGGTGCACCATTTTGACATTGTGTGACCGGAATGGTGCACTAGTAATCATTAGTTTTTTGGTCTTGTTGGGATCGAAAAATAACATACTTTGTGTGAAAATGTAATACCTCAAATTATAATCAGTGAGTAATTATAATTGGAAAAGAGAAAAAAAAAAGGAAAGAATTTGGGTTAAAGCCCAATTTACAAAGAAAAGGAAAAAGGGTTGGGCTTTCTCCCCAATTCTACTTGGAATATATATATATATATATATAAAGAAATAGCAAATATAGTAAGGCAGTACTTCTGTCTAAACTCACGCCAACATAGGGAAAGGAATACCAAATCAAAGTTGATCGTGCAGTGAAAAAAATAAAAAGGAAAAAGTTTAAGTTTTGATTGGAAAATTAATTTGGATTAAGGTAAATTTATTCCTATATCTTTATCGTGATTTTTAGTCTTGATAATTTATTTTGGGTATTGAAATTTAGTTTTTAAAGATAAGAATTATGGACCATATGGGTTGTTTTGGGATACAAAGTTTGATGAATTGGAAGTTACCATGAAACCTTAAAGGGTGGATAGTCTAATTTTACCATGAGTTAGTCTAAAATAAGAGAATTAACTTGATATTGATCTGATATGATTTTAGATTCGATCGAAGGGAGTCCTATCAATTGTTCGAGGTGACAAGTTGGTATTCCAAAAATTGTACTGTGAGTAGTAATCTTACCATAATTTGTGTTTGTTAACTGCATATTTATACTTGATTTTGATTAAATTATGAGTTACGAAATGCTTTGATGATTTTGATGAAATAATGAGTTTATGAAATACTTTGAAATTGCATGTGGGGCAAGTTCGTTACTTAATATGATATTGATATGGTTATTTGAGATATGATATTACTATTGTGAATATTTTTCACTTGCATAAGAATAAGTATTTTTGATATGTGCTTTACTCAAGTTTACATGTATTATTATTGATATAAATTTTAAAGTTATGTTCTATTCTGAAAGATGTTTTCATATGAATATTCTATTGTTTACAAAGAATTTATGAATGGGAGTAGACCTTGATTGAATCCCGTAGCTAACGGCGGGATCGTTAGACCTGGTGCACCTTGTATTTACTGATGAATGTTATAGCCCTCGCTAGTAGGAAGGTAAAACTAGCATACTGATATGATATTTGACTCCTTTATGAGGGGTCCACTGTTATGGGTTATTCTTAATGAGGAAGAATGCCACACTGATTACATGATTCATTCTTGGAAACCTCCCAAATATGTAATATTTGATATGATACGATGCTTTATGAGTTTATTACTGAACTATTGGTTCACTTTGCTTACATGAAACAATGATACTGTTTATTGTTATTATTTTCTGAAAGAGCATTTATTTTATGATGTTTTCTGACTTGTCCCCATTAAAATGGTTGTGGCTAAGTGTTATTACTCACTGAGTTAGCGTCTCACTCCTCGCTATTATTTTTCAGAGAGGGCAGGTGACTGTGAGGATCACGTTGGTTAGAGGATCCGAGTAGCATATTCCTGGTGAGCCCTGCAATTGTTCGTGTGGGCTACAGTTTATTTATTCGTTATGTTTCTTTTTCTTGAAAACTCTTAGTTTCTCCTTAGTGGTGTCTTTAGAGCTTGAGTATTCTTTCATTATTTTGAATTTGTGGAGTATTTGACTTCCTCTTATTTTGGAGATGGATTTCGTACTGTTTGTTGATGATCTATGGTGAATTGTGTTGTTGTTTATGTGATGGTTGTGCTGTTGGGTTGTTTTGTTGTTGAATTGAGGCAGGAAAAATTTCTTGTTAGGCCCAAAAATAGGGGAAACTCTGCCTGATTTTTTGTAGAATTCTCACGAGGCTTGCTTTGGAGTCCTAACACCTTAGCGCTGGTCACGATCCTATTTTGGGTTGTGACAACGTTGGTATCAGAGACAAGTTAGGTTAATTCTGTGACTATGGAGCACACGCTAGTAGTAGAATCTCAATTATGGTTATGTGTAGGCCATTTCTATAATCGTGATTCTGGGAGAGCGTGGTAGGATGTGTCTTGATCTTCTTTCTTATTCTTCCGTACGTGTGTGACGTTTAGGATCAATTAGATGACTTTAACTGTCTTGTTTTATTAATCGGATGGTTCGTAGAGAAACTACTGGTAAGGGAAGAGGTGGAGCCCGCAGAAGGGATCGAGGTAGGGGTAGTCGTGATACCACAGGGAATTGCACCGCCACTCCAAGAAGTTTAAAAGAGTCTACTCCTAAAAGGAATGATAGTCCACCTCCATCATCTCATGAGGGTAGTACTGCCGAGGTACTTATTTCCATGCAAAGGGCCATAGAGAGCTTGGCTGATGACTGGATAGACAAGAGAGATGTGGTCAATGTAATGCTGCTCAGCCTCAGCCTCAGCCACAGTTCCAGGCACCTGTTCAGACTTATAACTTTGGAAACAAGGAGATATCTTTGTAGGAGTTTCTAAAGTTGAAGTCACCAAAATTCATAGGTTTAGACAGTTCAGCTGATCCTCAGAGCTCCTTGAATGGTACTTTCAAGGCACTGCAGGCATTAGGATTTTCTAGTGAATATCTGTGGAGCTTGCATCGAACAAATTGGAGGACATGACTAACACTTGGTATGATACTTTATTGCTAGGAAGGCCTGCAGGAGCAGTACCTCTGACATGGTGCGAGTTCACTAAGTTCTTCATGGATACCTTTCTTCCTGACAGTCAGAAACAGAAATATGCAACTTAGTTTGAGAGATTGGTGCAGACTCTAGATATGGATGTGTCAACCTATAATACTCTGTTTTGCAAGCTAGCTAGATATTCTCCATACTTGGTGTCCACAGAAGAAGCTCGAGTCCAGAGGTTTGTAAATGGGTTGGTTGCTCGTCTTTATAATGTAGTGGCCCCACAGATGAAAGTCTTGACCTATTATAAGATAGTGGATCTTTCTAAAATGATCGAGGACAAGGGTCGTGCGGAGCGAGAAACTTATGAGGTTCGTAAGAAGGATAAGATGGGTGGATCTTTCAATGGTGACTTAAGTGCAAACCGGAGAACGAAAAATAAAGGAAAGCATCAGGGCCATTAGACAGAGACAAATTTGGTTTCACAGTCTGCAGATAAGCCACCTTCTAGACAGGGTACCCAGGGATCTTCAGCATCGCAAGGATATCGTAGTTCAGGCTAGATGTATCCCACTAATCCATCCTGCCAGACTTGTGGCAAATCACATATGGGTCAGTGTCTCATTTTGACTGAAGAGTGTTTTCGATGTGGACAGTTAGGTCATCGCATCAGGGATTGCCCTCAGCTTCAGAGAAATGTTAGTCAGGGTTCTGGTCAAGTAGCTGCACTTAGTCAGGCTACTCGTAATCTTGCAGGTATGGGAAATAGAGGCCGAGGTTATAGGGAATGGGTTGCTGGAAATCAGGCACAAGAAAATGCTGGTAGAGGCCAACCAAGGGTCTTTACACTTACTAGACAGGATGTTCAGGCCTCGAATGCAGTGGTTACATGTATTCTTTCTGTTTGTTCTTTTAATGCATATGCTTTTATTGATTCAGGTTCTACCCACTCTTATGTGTCCTCATACTTTGCGGTGAGAATTGATAGACAGCCTGAGATGTTAGATTGTCCTTTTCTTGTTGCTACTCCTGTGGGAGATTTCTTATTGGTTGAGTATGTGTACCATGATTGCGAGATTATAATGGGAGGTAGGGATACCAATGCTTACTTGATTGTACTTTATATGATTGACTTTGATGTGTTGATCGGCATGGATTGGTTATCTCCTTGCTATGCTACCGTAGATTGTCATGCAAAGACAGTTCGATTTGAGATACCCAACGAATCTAGTTTTGTTTTAGAAGGGGATCAAGTCCCCGAGATTAGTAAAGTTATATCTTTTATGAAGACCCAACGCCTTTTGAAGAAAGGTTGCATGGGTCTCTTGGCTATGATAAGTGATGTAAGAGAGGGAGCCCTTAGTTTGGAGGAGCTACCTGTGGTGAAGGAATTTTCTGATGTATTTCCTGAGGAATTGCTAGGATTACCTCCAGTATGAGAGATAGACTTCGGTATTGATTTGGCACCTGACACTATGCCAAAATCTATACCCCCATATCGTATGGCACTAGCAGAGTTGAAGGAACTTAAATTAACAGTTGCATGACTTGCTAGATGAGAGTTTCATCAGACCGAGTATATCTCCATGAGGTGCACTGATTTTGTTTGTAAAAAAGAAAGATGGGTTTCTAAGAATGTGTATTGACTACAGATAGCTAAACAAGGTAACAATACATAATAAGTATCCGTTGCCTCGTATAGAGGACCTGTTTGATCAGTTACAAGGAGCTGCTCATTTTTCAAAGATTGATCTCCGATCGGGTTATCATCAGCTTAGAATCAACGAGGAAGATATATCCAAGACAACATTCAGAACTTGATATGGGCATTATGAGTTCCTTGTGATGCCTTTCGAGTTAACCAATGCTCCTCCTGCATTCATGGACTTGATGAATAGGGTGTTCAGGCCGTTCCTGGAAAAATTTGTGATAGTATTCATTGATGATATTCTGATGTATTCTCGTAGCCAGGAAGAACATGAGAATCATTTGGTGACTGTTTTGCAGACATTGCAGGAACATAAGTTTTATGCTAAGTTCTCAAAGTGTGAATTTTGGCTTGACTCAGTATCCTTTTTGGGGCATTTTGTCTCTAAAGAAGGTATTACGATGGATTCTAACAAGACGAGAGCAGTTCAGAAATGGCCTAGGCCTACTTCGCTCACTGAGATTCACAGCTTTATAGGTTTGGCTAATTACTACAAGCGTTTTGTGTAGGATTTCTCTGAAATTGCAGCTCCATTGACCAAGTTAACACAGAAAAATATGAAGTTTCAGTGAACGGAAGAATGTGAGCGGAGCTTTCAGAAACTTAAAATATATTTGACCACCACACCGGTATTAGCCTTACCATCAGGTTCTGGAGGATTTAAGGTATTCTGTGATGCTTCGAGGGTTGGATTAGGATGTGTTCTTATGCAAAATGATCATGTTCTAACTTATGCTTCGATACAGTTAAAGAAGCACGAGATGGATTATCCTACCCATGATATGGAGATGGCCGCTGTGGTATTTGATCTTAATATTTAGAGACATTATTTATATGGTGAAATTTGTGAGATCTATACCGATCATAAGAGCTTGAAGTACATTTTTCAGCAGCGAGATCTAAATCTTCGGCAGCGTCAGTGGATGGAATTACTCAAGGATTATAATTATGCTATCTTGTATCATCCTAAAAAATCTAATGTTGTGGCTGATTCTTAGAGCAAGAAGTCTATGGGTAGTTTGGCACATATAGCTCCAGCAAGGAGGCAATTGGCGAAAGATGTGTAGAAACTTGAAGGTGAAGGTGTCAGTTTTAGTGTTGGAAAGTCAGGGGTATTGTTGGCTTGTGTTCAAGCTAAATCTTCTTTGGCAGATCGCATAAAGGCCACTCAATTTGAGGATGTGCAGTTGTGTAAATATCGAGATAAGGTCCTAGTTGGTCAAAATAAGACGATGAGTGTTGATTGTGATTGTATTCTTCGAGTAGGTAATCGATTATGTGTACTAGCTGCTAATGGGTTAAGACGAGCTATTCTTGAGGAAGCTCACAACTCCAGATATACCATTCACCCTGGTTCCACTAAGATGTATCATGACCTCAAACAGTTGTACTGGTGGGAAGGTATGAAGAAAGATATTGCTAACTTTGTTTCTAGTTGCTTGACTTATCAACAGGTTATAGCGGAGCATCAACGACCAGTAGGATTATTGCAAGAGATCAAGATTCCAGATTAGAAATGGGAAAGAGTTACCATGGATTTTGTAATCGGGCTACCGTGAACCATTAAAGGCCATGACTCTATATGGGTAATTGTAGATCGACTTACTAAGTCAGCTCACTTTCTGCCAGTAAAGACTATATAAAGTGGATTAAAATATGCTCAGTTATTTATGAATGAAATTGTCCGACTTCATGGAGTTTCGTTATCCATCATTTCTGATAGAGGATCACGGTTCATTTCACGCTTTTAGAGATTTTTTCAAAGAGCATTGGGTACTCGAGTAGATCTTAGTACTGCATTTCATCTGTAGACAGATGGACAATCTGAGCGTACTATACAAATCTTAGAGGATATGTTGAAAGCTTGCATTCTTGACTTTGGAGGTAGTTGGGATGCTTACTTACCCTTAGCTGAATTCACTTACAATAATAGTTTTCAGTCAAGCATTCAGATGGCTCCATATGAAGCCTTGTATGGTAGGCGATGTTGTTCTCCTATCGGGTGGTTTGAAGTTGGTAAGGCTAAGGTTCTAGGACCAGACTTGGTATAGGATTCTATGGACAAGGTCCAATTGATTAGGCAGAGGTTGATCACAGCTCAAAGCAGACAAGAGAAGAAGAAATTTGGTGTTCAAAGTTGGGGAAAAGATTTTTCTACGAGTCTCTCCTATGAAGGGTGTGATGCGATTCGGGAAGAGAGGTAAACTGAGTCCGAGGTATGTAGGACCTTATGAGATACTTGAGCGTATAGGAGGAGTGGCGTATCATGTGTCACTCCCCCCTAAGATGTCTTTCATTCATCCAGTGTTTCATGTCTCTATACTAAGAAAGTGTATATCAGATTCTTCTCGCGTGCTCGAAGCACCGACCTTGCAACTTGATGAGAACTTAACCTATGAGGAGGAACCAGTGGCTATCATTGATCGACAAGTAAGGAGGTTGCGGTCGAAGGAGTTCGTGTCTGTGAAGGTCTTATGGAAGAACCATACCACTGACGAAGCTACGTAGGAGTCAGAAAAGGATATGAGAGTCAAGTACCCTCACTTGTTTCAGTCTTCAGGTATGCACTCAAGTACCCTCACTTGTTTCAGTCTTCAGGTATGCACTTACTCTAAATTCGGGAATCAAATTTCTTAAGGTGGGGAGAATGTAATACCTCAAATTATAATTAGTGAGTAATTATAATTGGAAAAGGAAAAAAAAGAAAGAAATTTGGGCTAAAGCCCAATTTACAAAGGAAAGGAAAAAGGGTCGGGCTTTCTCCCCAATTCTAATTGGAATTGGAATGTATATATATATATATATGGAAAACTTACATAAATTCCTGAATCTTTAACTGATATTACATGAAATCCCGACTATTTTGTTAATTACATTTTATCCCAATTTTTTAAAATGGTGATACATATGTTATATGGTCGTCCATATAAAAAATTGATACATTTGAAACTAGTAACAAGATATTCATTTAAGGAAATAATAGATTCACTTTTATTCATTGTATTATTTTATTTAAGGAAGGATATCTAATTTTTCTCTCATTTTAGATCTAATTTAGGTGTTTTAATTATGCTTCTCTTTTTCTGTTTTTAATTATGAAAGATATATTTCTTTTAGTCTTTTTTCTCTTTTTTCGTCTTTAATTTCATCTTTAATTTTAGTCTACTTTTTTTTTTTTAGATTTACTTTTAATTATGTTTCAATTCTGCTTTTAGTCTTTTTTTTAAAATATTATTACTTTTGTTTTCTACACTAACTACACCATTACCTTTCATTAATAACATATGAATTACCAAATAATTGAAATAAATAATTGTATCTACCATATGAATCACCATAATACCATATATATCACCCATTAATATCATATGAATTACCCAATAATTGAAATAAATAATTGTATCTACCATATGAATCACCATAATACCATATATATGAATCACCCAATAAT
>NC_061118.1:38315540-38400769 GCF_002878395.1 Capsicum annuum | reverse complement strand
ATATATATGAATTACCCAATAATTGAAATAAATAATTGTATCTACCATATGAATCACCATAATACCATATATATGAATCACCCAATAATTGAAATAAATAATTGTATCTACCATATGAATCACCATAATACCATATATATCACCCAATAATATCGTATGAATCACCCAATAATTGAAATAAATAATTGTATCTACCATATGAATCACCCAATAATTGAAATAAATAATTGTATCTACCATATGAATCACCATAATACAATATGTATCACTCATTAATATCATATGTATCACCCGTTAAAATCATACAAAATGTATCTATCGTATGAATCACCTTAATACCCATATAATGATATTATATTTATCATTCATATAAATCACCATTAAAAGAATAAACATGTATAAATAACTAAATAAATTTATATATGTATCAATAGATTTTTTTTTTTAAAAAAGGGAGAGATTTTAGGAGAGGAAAAAAAAAGTTGCATGCATTAATGGAGGAGAAAAAAATCAAGAAGGAAGATGATTTAAGCATTAATGGAAGAGAAAAAATCAGGAAGGAATATGATTTAATTGTTGATAATTAGGGAGATATTTTAGGAAAGGAAATCTTAAATGAGTTAATGGTGAAATAAAAATAGGATGTGGGGTTTTCTTGATGTATCACGAGTAAAGTTGAAAAATGGGATTTTATGTAAATTTTAAAAAAGTAAGGGATATTAGGTAATATAGTCTCTTAAGTATGAGATTTGTGTAATTTATCCTATATATATATATATTATGATATAAAGGGCTTCTGCCCATTAACTCTAAAGAAATAGCAAATATAGTAAGACAGTACTTCTACTTAAACTCACACAAACGCAGGGAAAGGAATACCAAACCAAAGTTGATCGTGCAGTAGAAAAATAAAAAGGAAAAAGTTCAAGTTTTGATTGAAAAATTATTTTGGATTAAGGTAAATTTGTTCCTATATCTTTATCGTGATTTTTAGTCTTGATAATTTATTTTGGGTATTGAAATTTAGTTTCTAAAGATAAAAATTATGGACCATATGGGTTGTTTTGGGATACAAAATTTGATGAATTGGAAGTTACCATGAAACCTTGAAGGGTGGGCAGTTTAATTTTACCATGAGTTAGTCTAAAATAAGAGAATTAACTTGATATTGATATGATATGATTTTATATTCGATCGAAGGGAGTCCTATCAATTGTTCGAGGTGACACGTTGGTATTCCGAAAATTGTACTGTGAGTAGTAATCTTACCATAATTTGTGTTTGTTAACTTCATATTTATACTTGATTTTGATGAAATTATGAGTTACGAAATGCTTTGATGATTTTGATGAAATAATGAATTTACGAAATGCTTTGAAATTGCATGTGGGGCAAGTTCTTTACTTAATATGATATTGATATGGTTATTTGAGATTTGATATTACTATTGTGAATATTCTTCACTTACATAACAAGTAAGTATTTTACTCAAGTTTACATATATCATTATTGATATGAATTTTAAAGTTATGTTCTATTCTAAAAGATGTTTTCATATGAATATTCTATTGTTTACAAAGAATTTATGAATGGGAGTAGACCTTGATTGAATCCCGTAGCTAATGGTGGGATCGTTAGACCTGGTACACCTTGTATTTACTGATGAATGTTATAGCCCTCGCTAGTGGGAAGGTAAAACTAGCATACTGATATGATATTTGACTCTTTTATGAGGGTTCTACTGTTATGGGTTATTCTTAATGAAGAAGAATGCCACACTGATTACATGATTCATTCTTGGAAACCTCCCAAATATGTAATATTTAATATGATACGATGCTTTATGAGTTTATTACTGAACTATTAGTTCACTTTACTTACATGAAACAATGATACAATTTATTGTTACTATTTTCTGAAAGAGTATTTATTTTATGATGTTTTCTGACTTATCCCCATTAAAACGGTTGTGGTTAAGTGTTATTACTCACTGAGCTAGCGTCTCACTCCTCGCTATTATTTTTCAGAGAGTGCAGGTGACGGCTAGGATCGCGTTGGCTAGAGGATCTGAGTAGCATATTCCTGGTGAGCCCCGCAATTGTTCGCATGGGCTATAGTTTATTTATTCGTTATATTTTTTTTTTCTTGAAAACTCTTAGTTGCTCCTTAGTCATTTCTTTAGAGCTTGAGTATTCTTTCATTATTTTGGATTTGTAGAGTATTTGACTTCCTCTTATTTTGGAGATGAATTTCGTATTGTTTGTTGATGATATATGGTGAATTGTGTTGTTGTTTGTGTGATAGTTGTGCTGTTGGGTTGTTTTGTTGTTGAATTAAGGCAGGAAAAATTTCTTGTTAGGCCCAAAAACAAGGAAAACTCTGCCCGATTTTCTGTAGAATTCTGACGAAACTTGCTTTAGAGTCCTAACTCCTTAGCGCGGGTCACGATCCTATTTTGGGTCATGACAGAAAATTAATAATTACTAACCTTAAATAATAATAAATCAAGCATAAAAGAAAAATATACTTTAAAAATGCATACTTTTCAATCAAAAAACTATTGAGAGAATAATCTCTCCATAAACTAGTGATTATCTCGCGAATTCTATTGTGTGTTTGTATTATAGCATAAAAGAGAGGATATTCAATTTATAAAAGTTCATAATATTTTCCTTAAAAAAAAAAGATTACCCAAATATAGAAGATTGTATTTTTCTTTCGAAAAAAATAAAAATCAATTATGGTTAGCTCTTCACCCTTAAATAAAAGAAAAAATTCAAAGAAAATTTAGGCAAACCCTAATAGTTCTACTATGAAAGAGTGGCAAAAACGATATGAAAATAGTGAATTTAGAATTTTAAGCTTATAAGTTTATTAATTTTAAATTAATATTTTACAATTATAATGTTACGAACCAACTGAATTTTGAGTTAAATATTCTTATACTTTTGATAAACTTTTTAGTATAAATATATGGTGTAGGCAAAAATTTCTATATTCATGTATACATGTAATACTAGATTTTTAGTATAAATATATGGTGCAGGCAAAAATTTCTATATTCATGTATACATGTAATCATTATACTAGATTTGTTCCTAGGTTAGAATCCTTTTGCTCTTAATTAAAAATTTAAATTCAAGTTTTAAAAATATATAATTTCTTGATATGAATGACTTTATCTCCTTAATTGACTTACATGAATCTAGATTAATTAGCCGAGTTAGTAAATTTTAAGATCACATGAATAAATTAAAATATTTCCTCGATCTGCTTTGACTCACACTGATTTATTTATCAACTAATTTGATTTTTCACCCGATGTCAGATATCACCATTTGAGGATACAACTTTGACTAACCTAGGAAGCTTTGTGGTGGACCATCATATTGACCTCTAATGGTGCTCGTTATCATGTCTTACAATTGTTGGACCATCAATATAGCTAAAAAAAATAAATTAATTTCTAGTGTATTTACATAAAATAAAGTGGGGTTCGGGAAAGATATAGTGTACGCAGTCTATGTCAGTATCTCAGATAGAGAGGTTGTTTGTGATAAGAGAGGAATCAAGCAAGTCAAATTCAAGGAAAAAACTTACCCGCGCCAGGTGTAAACACCGGATTACTTCATGAAATCACTTAGCTATGGTAAATTACATTAGTTTAGTATAAACATCAGGTGCGAATAAGTTTTTGACCTTAAATTTGGGTAAAAATTTACCCGCACCAGGTGTTTACACCAAACTAATGTAATTTATCATGGTTAAGTGATTTAATAAAGTGAAATACATGTTAATTAAGTTTGGTTAAATAAAATGAACTCTACATTCAGACACATGACTCATGCATGTATTGACTATTAAAATTGACAACTTGTACAAATGACATGATTTGCTTCTTTAGTTATTTAAAGCTTGATCAAAAGAAAATTAACATTATAGTACATATTAATGTCAATAAAGAGAATTTAACTTTGTAGAGCACACAAATTGTCATAGGAGGCTGAAATATTATATAGTACCAATAGAAACTGTCCTAATAACAATAATATCTTACCTATTCTAATAGCCAATATAAAAAAAAAGAGTGAAGATTTTAGAAAAGAAAATCATTGAATTTGTCTTGCTTGATTCCTCTCCTATCGGAAACAGTTGCTCTATTTTTTTTGAGGTACTGATAGCTTACACTTTATTCTTCCCAAGTCCTATTTGTTCTCGTGGCCACTGACTTCGCATACACCTGAAAGATGTTTCTTTCGAAAAGTGGTACTTATCATTTTCTTTTTAAAATAAGAATGCACCAAATATGTTGTTGCACTAAATTAAACAAAAGAGTTTGGAGGAACTAGAAAAGAAAAGCAATTAAATCTAACTTGCTTGATACCTTAACTAATATATAGCTATCCAAAATTTGATCAAAAGGATATGAATAGGAGGCCAAAATCTTGTAAGTACTAATAGAGAATGTCCTAATAACAATAATATCCTGTCTACTGTTAACTTCCTTGATTCTTCCTTGGCTAATATATATGCTATTGAATCTTTTAGAAGAATGACTTAATCATAACTAAAAGTCATGGACCTCATTATACAAATGATATGATTTGCTTTATTTTAGTTATTTAAAGCTTGATCAAATAGAGTTAAGTACATTATAGTACATGCTAATTATTTCAACTAGGTGTAGTTTTATTTTATAGAGGATATGCACAAATTATTGTAGGAGGTCGAAATATTAAGCAGAAACATTTTGATAATCATATTATCTTATCTACTCTAATAGTCGAATAAAACAAAAGAGGACGGAAATATTCAGGGCCAGACCTAAGATCAATTCGATGCAGATTATGTATAATTATATAAAATTTGTCTAAAAATTGGTGTAAGACTTGAAAAAATACCCAGTAAACCAAGAAGATAGATGAATGCTTTAGTTTCTAGGTGAAACTTTAAAGCTTGATATTAATATGCATATTCGAACCTCCTGAGCAAGAGTTAATAACTCAAATGGTCACTCAACTTTGGACTTTTATTCCAGAAAGTCACTCAACTTTGATCTTTACTCAGAAAGTCACTCAACTTTCACATTTTTACTCAGAAAGTCACACAACTTTCACATTTTTACTCAGAAAGTCCTTCAGTTTGAGTGACTTTCTGAGTAAAAATGTGAAAGTTGAGTGACTTTCTGAGTAAAAATCAAAGTTGAGTAACTTTTTGAGTAACAATCAAAATTGAGTGACTTTTTAAAATAAAAATTTAAATTTAAATAATCATTTGAGTTATTTTCTCTCCTGAACAATCACAATCCCTAAATCCTAAATTCAGGATCCACCGCTAAAAATACTAGAAAAGAAAATTAGACGGTCATAAAAGTACAAATGATTTTTGCAAAACATAAAAGTTGTCATAGGAGGCCGAAATATTACAAGTAACTAGTAAACATGTCAGTAATATCTTGTCCATTTAAATAAACGAATAAAATAAAAGTGGGCGAAGATACTAGAAAAGAAACTAATATATAGGTTTGTTGTTGAATTTTGTAAAAGAATGATGTAATCATAAGTCATAGACCTCGTAATACAAATAACACGATTTGCTTTAATTATTTAAAGGGCAAAGTCATCGACAGACATCTAGATTTATTTTAAAAATTTACTTAGACTCTTAACTAAAATTTGTATTTACCAAGTCTCTAAACCTCCTGAATCTTGATTCAATTAGGCTTTTTTTATCTAATCAGCAACAAATATAGAATGCGTGTGATACTTACCTGACGTGATAAAAATGACCAATACAAAAAAACACGTGGCAACGATTTTTTTAAAAAAATTATAAATTAAAAATCGAATTAAATAATAAAACTTGTCATGTGAGTCCAAAAATTATTTTATACTCCTCAACAATAATAGAAAAAGAAAATATTTTAAATTTTTTTTTTTTTTTTTTTTTTTTTAAAAATAACCCTCCCCAGCCTCAAGCCCCGCCCCCACACCCAAAAGATCGTCTTCTTCATCCCCCCAAGTAAAAAACTTTGTCTTCTTCATCCCCCAAAGTAAAAAAGCTTGAAAAAAAGCAAGACTCCCCAACCCTCCACGCCAGCCCCCGCCCCCACCCTTAGAAGAATATCGTCTTCTTCATCTCCACCCCAAGTAAAAACGGGTTCCCCCACCCCGCTCTCCATCTCCCTCTTTCATTCTTTTCTCCATTTTCAATAGCAAAGCTATTAAATGCTTAAATTATTTTATTTCAAATTGAAGAAATTCAGTCATGGACTCATGTATTTTCCAAGAAAATAAAAGCAAAATATATTACTCCTCAAGTTTACTTTTTCAACTTTTGGTAACATGATTTGGGTACTAAGAATCATCTTACAAATGATTTAAGCAACATAACTGTGCAAAGTAACTACAATGACAATGATTAAATTCACGATGAAAATGGTACAAATTTGATGATTCAATTTTACTGTCCTTTGCTAAATTTTTATGTTCTTAAAGAACAAAGAATTTATAATTTTTTTAACAAAAAAAAAAATCCATAGGCATTACTCGAATGAAACCTTGAACCTCAGATGAACAAATTTAAGTTTAAGTAAAAAAAAATGAAGAAAAATTGGAGAAAATAATGAAGAGGGGGTATCGGATTGGGGGTGGGGTGATGGGGATATATGGTTGAATTTTTTTTTAAAATTTTATTTTATTAATAATTTGCGGGGGTTCTCAGTGTCACTTGACACCATTTTATTCGTGATTTAGCCCCAAAAAATACTGCTCACGCACCTTCCGCGAGTACACATCACGCGGTGTGCCATTTAGATAAAAAAGGCCTAATTATATCAAATTTTGAAAGGTTTAGGGATCTGATAGGTACAAGCCTTAGTTGAGGGCTAAGTGATTTTTCGAAACAAGTTTAGGTGTCTAGCGATAATTTAGGCCTTATTTAAATCTTGATCAAAAGTGTACACTTGTTGAAAAAAGTACTACAATATTGATATGAAACTAAAATTAATAGTTATAATAAAATAGTCATAAATATTATGTCATGACAAGCCACTGCTTTGAAAGCGATTTCAGACTCTATTTTTTTTTTTTTTTTTAAAGATCCAGAAGTCTGAATCTTAATGCACATTTGAATGATTAAGATGTTATCTCTAGATCTGAAAACTGAATGATTAAGACTGTTTGTTTTTCAACAT
Organism: Capsicum annuum; assembly: GCF_002878395.1. NCBI lineage: Eukaryota > Viridiplantae > Streptophyta > Magnoliopsida > Solanales > Solanaceae > Capsicum > Capsicum annuum. The sequence goes on along the minus strand of NC_061118.1, from coordinate 38,393,574 downwards.
CTGAATGTGTAAAAAAAAATTATTTGTATACATAATAAAATAAAAAATACAATTTAAATAAAAAATTAATTATTTATTAAAAAAGTATGTAATTTAATACAACAAAATTATTAGTATTGGATTGAGAAAAAACATTTATGCTAGTTAGTGATAGTGGAGATAACTTATAATGACGGTTGTAGTGACAATAATTGATGTTAGTGATTAATAATGTTGGTGGTGATAATTGTGATGGTTAGTATTGTAGTGACTGTTATGATGGTGGCGATTGATGATGGTGGTGATTGTTGTGATGTGACGTTGCTTGATGTTAATAATTTAAGGTATTGCTTGTGTTGGATGAAACATGAATGCATGATGATTGACGATGTGTTGGTGCTAGTTGGAGATGTTATTTGTTGTGATGGTGGAGATGATTGTTGGTAGAGATAAATTGTAACGATAGTACTAGTTAAAGTGGTGCTAGAGGTGGCGTTACTAGTAACAATGGCGGTGACGGCCAAAGAATATGTAGAGATTGTGATGTATTAGTGCTAGTTAGTGGTGGTGCTAGTTGTGATAGATGAGTTGGTTGGTAGTAGGGATTGACCGGTCGTTACTGTAGATTGTGGTGTTGTTGACTGTAGTGGTGACGGTGAATATAATTAAAATAAAAGAAGTAGTAGGTGTGATAACGGTTGACAATTTTAGTTGGTAGCGGTATTTTTTGTCGAGGAGGTGGTGGGTGGTGGTTGACAATGGTGATGGTGGCAGAGTTGATGACTACTAATTATGAATAGAGTGGTGAATATTATCCAATACCAGAATATCCCTTCAGACCTATTAAGACTTGATTCTAGATCTGAATGATTAAGACCTATTCAGAGTTAAAACCTTAATAAAAAAATAAATGCACTTAATGATCTGAAGTCTGAACCATTAAGATTCAGACCTTCATTAAGTGCAAACAAATGAGGCCTCAGTCCGACTCCGGTGTAAATCCTTCTAGCCGGTCTCTCCCCAAGGTTCCACAACTACTTTCAAACACGTGCACTCGTGACTGGAAGTTTAGAGGTTGGTCAAAATTATTTTTCAAAAGTAGAGAACTTAGGAGGAAGATATTTTTCTTTTACTTGGTTGGTGTATCTTTTGTTCTCAAATAGAGTGGTTTATATATATGAGGAACAAAGAATATTACAAGAGTGAGTTAATGGTGAATTGAATGAATTAACTCATCAAGAATTATCTCACCAAATGAATTCATCCATTCAAGGAATGAATTAACTCATCAAGAATTATCTCATCAAATGAATTCATCCGTTCAAGGAGAATTGAAAACACACAGTTACAAAAGAATTAAGAAGTTACATTTTCTCACAATGTATCTTCTAAATATTTTTGATAACAATGTATTTGGACTTCTCTTTTTGGATAAGAAGTTCAGACTTTGACTTTGCATTGTAATCATTTATTAAAAATGCTTTTAATTCCCACAAATGCAAAGACAAAAGAATAGAAAAACTTTTGGGCAAATAAAAGGAACATGTACTTAAGTGTCAATATCTTTCGATTTGAATTGACACGTAGTGATATGAGGCAACAACAAATATCCACAAAGTGAAGTACTCTTGAACTAGATGAACATAAGTTGAGACTCCCACAACACATACCATAGCCTTGATTTTAAGCAACCTCCGCGATACTACAAAGTGCTTTTATGGTCATGCACACAAATCTTGGGTCTCATGAATGCTCTAGAAAGATAACCCAAGTCTTTCATAAAAAGGTGACCAACTTTTTACACTCACGTAGGTGATCTATCAAGTCTATCTCATAGACCATCTTAAGACTATGGATCATTAAGAGCAAAAATAAACTCAATCTTATATTACACTATCTCACGCCATAAGGATAGGATATGTAGTGTTTATTAAAGGCCTATATGACTTTGTTTGATTGAAAATGGGTATCCACCATATTACCTCAATTCATGGGCTTTAGCCCCACCCCCTTGATGATTCAAGGATCATTTTCCTTGTCAAACCCTTGGTCATAGGATCCACCAAGTTTCTTTTGGATCTTACATATTCTAAGAAAATAACACTATGTTTCAACAATTGTTTAACTGCACCATGTCTGATGCGAATATGTATTTTTTTTTATCATTGTATACATTATTTTTAGTAATCCCAATTGCCTCATGTGAGTCACAATGTAAAGAGACTGGTGACATTTGTCTTCCCCATAAAGGCACATCTGTCAAAAGATTTCTCAGCCAGTTTGCTTTTTGCCCTACCAACTCGAGAGTAATGAATTTAGATTTCATGGTAGAACGTGCTATACAAGTCTGCTTTGAAGACTTTCACGAAATAGCATCTCCACCCAAAGTAAACACAAAACCACTGGTCGAGCTAACTTCATCATTGTCAGTCACCCACTTTGCATCACAAAACCTTTCTAAAATAGTAGGAAATTTATTAAAATGCAAACACCAACCTATAGTACCTTAACAAGCAATGAAAAGCATGCCAATGTTCACTACTAGGATTATGAGTATATCTACTCAATCTACTAACAACATAAGCTATATCAGGCCGAGTATAGTTGATGAGAAATATTACACCCCAATTATTTTAGCATATTCAATTTGAGAAACACTGAAATCTTTATTCTTTTTCAAGTGTATGCTAGAATCATAAGAAGTTATCACTGAAACTACATAAAAACAATCAAACCTTTTCAACATTTTTTCAATATAATGAGACTGGAAAAGAGAAACCACTAACAGTTCTTTTGTTTTTTATTCTTGAAATCACATCAGCTTCTCCAAGGTATTTTATTTCAAATTTAGAAAATAAAAATTTCTTAGTCTCATTTACAACATTTTGTAACACCCCATGGTGTCCTCGATCTAATACCTCACTTAGTAACACGCTTAAGGGGTTAATCATCAGAAAATTTCCTAAGTGTAAAAAAGGACTTAATTATATTTTAAGCTCCTAAACTTTTGTGATTTCTAAATCGAGTTTTTCAATTTTGAGATATGAATTTTTAAGTTGATTCATATTCGGGGAGTAAAGGAGATGTTTTGGGGAAGTTTCGGACGACGTTAGAGATGTGTTTGGGTGTTGGAAACAGTGGCCCGATGCGATGTCGTCACGCCGCGTCGATGATTGTGCTGGTGAAACAGTGAACCGATGCGAAGTTGATGCGCCGCGTCGATGGTCGTGTCGATGAAACAGTAAACTGAAGCGATATCGATACGTTGCGTCAATTGGCGCGTTGGGTGCCCAGTTCGCGTTTTCTTTTAAATTCCAGGGCAAGAGGGGTATATTAGTCAATTTTCCTCATCTAAACTCTGCCTTAACACGAAATTAAATTATTTTTGTGGCTAATTACATCAAAAACTACTTAGAATCTTTCAAATCAAAACCCTAGTCCTTTCTCCTAAGATCAAGAATTCATCCTTAAAGTCAAGAATTCCAAGAACTGATTTGAGATTTGGATTTTCACTCTTCCTCTAAAGTGATCTAAGGTACGTGGGGTTTTCCTAAAACTACATGGGTATAATAAACTCTTTTTAATTACATTAAAGATCTAGAAATCATGAACTTATAAAAAGGGGTTTTTGTTTTGCAATTACAATTATGCTTTTGCAACCTTTTGATATTATTGCTTTGGTATTGAGGCCTTCCCTTAAAAGTGATTTGACTAGTATATATGTATGTATGTTTTGAGGCCTTGAAATACGAATTGAGAGCATGAATTATCAAAAATTTACCCCTCTCCCATCGTGTTAATACTTGATATACAAGTTACGAGTTTCCTAAATTGCATGGTTTAAAGAATGAGTCAAGAGTCTATTTATTTCATATGAATTTTCATGATGGTTGAAAATGGGAGAGGGGGGTATTATTATGATTTAAACGCTCAGAGAGATAATTTAAGAAATTTCGAGAATGTTTTGAGAAATTGATCACCACTCGTTGGAATTGTTGAAAGGATGAGAATATGTGCATGATTTTGACCTGTGTTTCGAAATATGAACTCTCTTATACTATCTACATGCTTAGGTGGTTTGAACATTGTTTTAAATGAAAGAATCATATGAAAGAATCATACATGATACTTTATGGATAAGATATACGACTTGCAAGTTTTGGTATGACGATACCAATACAGACAGTGCCATAGTAATATAGAATAGAACAAAATGTGTATTTCTAAGCAAATTTTCAGATTTTGAACTTAGAACTATTCATGTTTAGAAAGGGTTAAAAATTAGGCTTAAAGAGAGTTAGGTGGTTACCCGAAGAAGGCACGAGTTCAGAAAACTCATTGCCCTAAACCGTGTTTGGCCGATACAGGTTTATTATGTTCCCAAGAGGAATTATACGCTGGCCTAGTGCCCTAGGGCGTATCAGAACAGAAATCCCAACCCTTGCGGCAAACTTGGGTTGGGGGCTTGGCTGCGGAGTTAAGGGCGGATCCCATATAGCCCGTGGAATACTTTCAGAAATGTAGTGTGTACCACCTAATTCAGAAATAATACAAAAGGGTGGAATTGCATTGATAAGATCATTTTAAGATTATTTGAGAATTCCCATGTATTTTAAACTACTTCATGAATATTGTTTTGTGACTTGCTCTCACCTATATTTTATATATACAAATTCATTATTTTGAATTTCTCTGAGTAGCAGTTCAATTGTATTGACCTTTTATATTTCAGGTCTGAGGCTCAGTCTAGAGGTCCTGCTAAGTCATAGTGTTTTCAGACAGAAATGTGCAGTTAGTGAGCCTTCTTTATTCCGGAAGGCTTGTTTCTTTCCAGACACTGGTTACTTATTTTGGTTTAGGTCCACTAGGGGCCTTGTCCCAATTTTAGACAGTTTTTTAATTTCGTATGTAGTAGAGTTGGAATAGATGTTGATGGATTTCCTTTGAATTGATCGTAGTTCAGGATATGAGCATAATTCCATAATGATTTACATTTCCGCATCTTTTCTTTATTATACGAATATTGTGCATGATTACCAAATATAGTAGGGTGCCCGGGCCTCTATGGTTTAGGATGCCCATCACGCTAGGGCTCGATTTGGGTCGTGACACATTCACATTAGGGCCAAAGATTAATATTTCATCCACATATAAACATATAATCACATAGTCCGATCCTATCCTTTTAGAATAAACACGAGTATTAGATGAATTAGCAACAAAATCATGATCTATTAATGTGAAATTAAATTTTCATACCACTGCTTAGATGCCTGCTTAAGTCCATATAAGGACTTTCTCAATTTGCATACTTTATCCTCTCATCTTGAGATGACAAAACCCTCAGGTTGAGTCATATGGTTCAACAAATGTCTGCTAGCTATTTTGTTATCTTTTTCAAATTTCTTTTTAGCAACATCATCAACCACAACATTGTTAGATCCAGTAGTAATGTTAGAATTATCCTCATTAGGAAATTCATTAAACAAAACATAATCAACTTCTAATTATTCGAAAAAAATCACAAGTTTTTAAGACCAACATTTAAAATTATTTTCGTGGAATGGCTCAAGTTTTGACAAATTAGGAAAAGTTTTGTTCAAAGAAAGAATCATTTATCAATATTGTATGTAAAGAAATCGCTTTCAAATAGTTGAAAAAAGTACTACAATTTTGGTATGAAACTGAAATTAATAATTATAATAAAATAGTCACAAATGCTGTGTCGTGGCAAGCCACTGCCTTGAAAGTGATTTCAACCCAACTCCGGTGCAAATCTTTCTAGCCGGTCGCTCCCCAGGTTCCACAACTACTTTCAAATACGTGCACTCGTGATTGAAAATTTGGAGGTTGCTCAAAACTATTGCCCAAAAGTAGAGAATTTAGGAGGAAGATATTTTTCTTTTACTTTGTTGGTGTGTCTTTTGTTCTCAAACAGAGTGATCTATATAGGTTAGGAACAAAGAATGTTACAATAGTGAGTTAATGGTAAATTGAATGAATTAATTCATCAAGAATTATCTCATCAAATGAATTCATCCGTTCAAGGAGAATTAAAAACACACGATCACAAAAAAATTAAGTAGTTACATTTTATCATAATGTATCTTATAAATATTTTTGATAACAATACATTTAAACTTCTCTTTTTAATAAGCTTAAAAAAGTTTTAGACTTTGACTTTGCTTTCTAATCATTTATTGAAAATGCTTTCAAAACTAATGTGACAAAGGTAGTTTCACTTAGAACACCCAAGTCAAGATAGTTTCAGTTTGTTGAGCACCCAAACTGTCATGAGAGACCGACATAAGTAGTACTAGTAAATAGCGTCCAAATAATAATAATATCTTATCCCATTATACATTTTCATATTTTATCCCATTATACATTTTCATACATGAAACGAGGATCCTATACATAAATTCTATGAAATCATTGCAGAGAAAGATAAACTTTTGTTGAAATGGATACATGTATACAAACATATTTCAATAAAATTAGTACTATAAAGTCAAATTTTAATCTGAAACTTAAATATATATATATATATAATAAATAAAAGCTTAATATTTTCTTTTTCATAATTATTTTTTTTAGTGTTGTATTATATTTCACATAGTAATGTTATTATTTATAATAGTAAAGATTGATTCGAGTTAATTATACGTTAAACATGCGTTTTCAATATATTATCTTGGATGTTATTGTAAACATATTATTTATTATTATAAAAATTTGATTAGTTTAATTCAAAGTTTCAAAATATTTCTATTGAATGATGATAGTTTTTTTTTTTAATTATATTCAATATTATCAAAAATATCTTTTCTTCTAAAATAAAATTAACAACTAATTTTCTTTGAGGCCATGAGATTTTGGGTCCCAAAATAAAGACTTTATTAGCCTCACCCTTGAGTCACTCCTACATGTATACTACTAAAGGGGTAAAACCTCTGTGAGGTCTGTCCTACTCAAGCCTCATGAATGGTGAAAAAAATCTTTGAAGCCTATCACTCAATGGACCAAGCTGGGATCACAATCTATGTAGCTCGAACTCTTCAAAAATGTCAATGAATGCATATCAAATTTGTCAAAATTAGTATATTTTTGAAGAATTCAACACGAATACAACATCAAAAATGAAGAGTCCGCGCAATTTAGATCACAACTGCATGCTTTATATCAATTAAAAGTTTGTATTTAAAGCTAAAAAGAGAGTACACTAATGTAGCTTGGGCCTTGGAGGAGGATCATATGCAATAATTATGGTGCACCAAAATGGATGTTATCTACTCTAATAGATAAAACAAAAAAGAGTGGAGATACTAGAAAAGAAAAGTCATTAAATTCAACTTGCTTGATTCCTCTCTTGATACATAGATTTGCCATTGGATTTCCTAGAAGAATGACACACTCATGAAGTTGTAAATTTTAGTACAAATGGCATTGCTTCATGTTAGTTATTTAAAACACGATCAAAAGTTGATTAACATTTATGCATACTAATGTCAACAAGGATAGGTTTTCTTTGTAGAACACACAAGTTGACATAGGAGGTTGAAATATTTGTAGTACATGTAGGAACTGTCCTCATAACAATAATAGCTTATTTATTATAATAGTTGAATTAAACAAATGATGGTGAACAAATTAACTATAAAAAAAGTCATTAAATTTAACTTGTTTGATTTCTTCCTTAACTAATTAATATATTGGGTGCACTAATAAAAGTGATTATATTAATTGTTTGAATTTTAAACCTCATAAGATGCATTTACAAATTATTCATGATTAATTTTTTCCACTTCCCCTTTTCCTTAGATGTTGCTTTCAAGTCTTTCCTTCATTTATTTTGATTTTGTATATCAAAAAACAAGTAATCAACCAATGAAAAATTTCAACATTAATTAAAAAAAGGAGATAAAAAAAGAAGAGAATTAAGTATAAAAGCTAAATTGTATTACATATATCAACAAAAAATAACTTGTTACTTTACTTCTCTTATTAACTCTAGGAGTTAAATAAAACTAGAAAAAATTTCATTTGATCCTTACCCTCTCCTATCTTCTTTTTTCCTTTTACACTTTCATTTGCAATTGTTTAAATTTTTCTATCACAATTCAAAAAATTAAATAGTGTATTATCATAAATCTTTGTACCAGCTAAATTTATAAAGTATCAATTCTTCTCCGCCGTCTTGATGTCCTCACATATCCTAGTAACAATAGACTCTTCCTTTCTCGGAGTTAGTGGATTGTTTACTTGATTCGCCTCTTCTAGAACTGCTAATCTCTCAGCTGATTCAAAAAATTGAGTGCTATTATAGTAAAACTTTATATTAGCTAAGTCCATAAATTCTCCTTTCTTTTTTGGTGTTTTTGTCTCTTCCACTATTTCTGTTGTGGTGCCTCCACGTATCCAAATAAAAAAAGGTTCTCCTTTTGTTGCATTTATTGGATTAATATTCACTCGATTTGCCTCCTCTGCTATCACTTTCTTTGCTGTTTCTACATTGTCATCTAAATCGATAGTAACAAAATCACCTTCCTTCATTTCATCCTCCATAACAGGATTTACGGTCCCCCGGTCCCTTATTTGTGGCTTCTCAGTCGAGCATGAATCTTTTCTCGTCTCCTTTTCTTCGAAGCGTGCTTTGCTCGAAAGCTCTTCGATAGCCTTGGCGATTTCATCCACACATTTTGAGATGGCGACGAGTAAGGACACAATGGATGCGGCATCTATGAAGTCCATGACGCGCGATTCGTTGTGTGGAAAAAAGGTTTTTGAGGTGTCTAGTGTGTGTTTGAGGTCATCAATGACATTTTCTGTGTTACGTATGTGAATTATAGAAGAAATTGGTTGTGTCATGGTTCTAATAGACAATGCAAGTTCTTTTAAGCCTTTGCTGGATTCCGTTATCATTCTTTTGCATGCTTCTTCTGTTCTACTTTCAAATTCGATTGATGCCTGCAAAATCAACGCCGTGTAACAATAAGAAGGTAGCATTTGATTGGACACATGGTTTACAAAAGGAAAAATAATTATGATATCTTATTAGTTTCTTCTATCGTGATAAAATATAGAATGACATTGCGTTTATATTAGTAATGTGTTATTTTGACATATTATATTAGAGAGTTTTAATATAAAAGAATATCAAACTTTAAAAATTTGAACAACTCAATAAAATTACATTAATTTTAAATGGTCAAACATTTTGTAATTCTCAAAGTTGAAAGACAAAAATGTCACATAAATTATAAGATCTTCTAATTTTTTTTATTTTTTATTTTTTAAGAAAGACCTTCTTTTAATTACTATTGGAGATTTTATTTTGTGTAAAATTACAAAACTAAATTGGTATATTAATTGTGCAAGTATGTAAAACTGTAGTGTATATATATACCTTAGGTTTAGAGTTTAAGTGGCTATTAAGAGCTAGAAGATGACAAGCACATTTTCTAATAAGGCCACCAATCTTCAGATATTGTTTCCATGGATAATTAAATTTGAAATTTCCATGAGGAGGTTCCCACCATGCTAAGTTTGCCTGAAAAATAAAATTAATTGATTACAAAGAGATTTTAATTAATACATATTATCAATATAATTTAATCTATTATATCATGTTACTTATTACTTAATTTAAGTTGATAATAAATATTAAATAAGGTGATTTTATTTATATCGTCAGTACACAAAATTTAGATTCTTGAACTTATCATAAAGTGACACTTACGCGTGTTAGTAGAAATGTTAACTCACCAAAGATTCCTCATTGGCCTTAGAACAAAGAACACTTAAAAAAGCTTCAATAAATCTTTTTTCGTTGTTCTTGGTACCTTCAACACTAATCTCAGACTTGTGAAAATACTCACTTTTAAAACCTGCAAATTAAACAAAAATAAGTTTGTTCGTTTTTATCAATTTTTATTTTCACATAAATTATTAAAAGTTGATCAAGTGACATAAGGTTAAATAATATTTCATATGTTTCAATTTATCTGAACATATTTAATTATACATGAAGTTTAAAACAAAAAGATTCTTCTTTTTTAAAAAATATCTTAAATAATTCATTAGGTCTATTTTAAGATTCTTTTAGGTTTTCACACTCCAATGAAGAAAATCATTTAATGAATTAATATAAGAAGGAAAATAGCTTAACTAGGACCAACTTTAAAAGTTAGTCTATCATTTATTGTAGACCATAGGAGTAGGGCATAGGGACCAAATTTAAAAGGTTAGAAACTTCTCATTAGAGTAAATAAAAGGTTAAAGTTAAATCATTTCAAAATTAAAGAATTAATTTTTATGAAACAAACTAAAAATTAAAACAAACCTTCCAAGAAGCTTGCTAGCTTTTCAAGATTAATACTAACAAGCTTATGAAGATCTTCTCCAGCCCATACTGGACGAATAACTATTGAGATGATCATGACGGTGCAGATGCCGATAAAAATGGTGAATATTCGTCGGCGAGCCAATTGCAAAATATTTTCTGATCGATAGCCAGAGATGGCAACCAAGCTGAAGGTCAACACAAACACCATGGTTCCATAGTCGTATCTTCTCTTGATATGTGGATAAAATCTTGTAAATGTACCTAAAACACCTGCATATATCATCGGGGTTAAATTTGTACTCTTTAATTGGTTTCAATTTATGTAACTCTTCTTTTCTTATTTTTAGTTTGTTCAATAAAATGACATTTTTCTTAAGCTTTTCATTTTTTTCTTAATAGAAAGCTTTTGTTGCAACCCACAAATGTTATGACATTGTTTAAGGGGTAATATTTGTGAAATTTAAATTCCATGCGAGAGACTATTTTTTTAAAGGCACATCAAATAATGGTCAGTGAGAAGTTTCAAAAATCTTATAAATATACAAATAATATATATTTATTTTGACCAAATTTGTAAAGTTTTTATTTCTTTCATAAATTTAGTGTGGATAAGTCAAATATAATTGGAGTAAATATAAATGAACAAGTGGTCTTTAGCGTAGGTACATGTTAACTAGTGTCATTAAATGAACCATTTTAAAAAAAAAATGATTTTGTGTATGAGAAAAAAACAAACTTGCTCCAATTTCACATTTGTATACTATTATTTATGCTTTTCATTTTCATACCTACAATAAAGACACAAACCCCAAGAACTATAGGGCTTGGTTCATTTTTTCCAATCAATTGAGCTAAATATTTAGCTCCAAGACCAAATGCACCAGCTACAATTGTTCCAATTCCTCTATTTATGCATTTTGATATGGTTCCACCTAATCAATAAATAAATAGAATATCAAAATATTAGATATAAAATTTATCGATGAATCGTTAAATAATTCTAATCTAATATGATTTTTGATAATTTAGTGCTGATCCGCCATTAGATAGGATTAGAGATAATTTTTCTATTTAGCGATAAAAATGGGAATAATTAACAACGAATTTCATATTTTTTATAGGTGTTACCAAATTAGTAAATAAATCACAAAGGAAAAAAGAATTACCAACAGTGAATTCAAAAGTAACCACCACAGTGAGAATAGCCCACATTACTGGTTCATCAAAACTATGAAATAGAGGTTCGTTATAGTAGAACAACGAGACTAAAGTGAGAGCTAATCCCACTTTAAATGCATGCCAAATTTTTCTTGGATCATCTTCGCCAATCTGCTTTACGTTCTTACCAATTTTTTCAATTTTCTTCTTAAATTTTCTTGGAATATCTTTGACGTTGTTCCACCACTTGGTAAAGACGCCAACATTTTCTTGATTTCTTGAATTAATCTCCATGAAAATGATAAAATTAGGACAAATGAAAGGGTGTTTGGAGAAAAAGAAGAGAAAAAAGAAAAAGATGATGGAATGAGAATTGCATAATGGAAGATTCTAATGCACCTCTATTTATAGTTAAATTTGTCAAGCAAAAAATAAAAATCACAAATGCTATTTGTTTTAGCAATATATATGATAATAATAATAATATCATACCTACTCTAATAGTTGAATAAAATAAAAGATGATGGAGATACTAGAAAAGAAAGTCATTGAATTTGACTTGCTTGATTCCTTTCTTATAGTATATAGGTCCATCACTAAATTTTTAAGAAGAATGACATGATCATGAAAGTCATAACCTGCATGAGATAGTTATTTTGGAATTGTAGTATTAATTTTATCTCTTTCTAAGGATGAAATAACTGATTTTAAAATATCTAATGTCGAAATAGTTAATATCGAGATAACTAATTTACCAATCATTTCTCCTAAGGGTAGTTTTGCTTTGTCGAACTCACAAGTTGTAAATGGGAAGTTGAAATATCATAAAGTACTTGTACTCTAATAGCCAAATAAAACAAAAGATCATGGGGAAGTTGAAATATCATAAAGTACTTGTACTCTAATAGCCAAATAAAACAAAAGATGATGGACATACTAGAAAATAAAAGTCGTTGAATTAGATTTGCGAATTCCTTCCTTGTAACTTTTTTTTTTGAAACCTAGAAAACTCACCTCTGCCACAATCTCTATTCTTCGAATGAGCAGTTTGTGGTAACTAAAAAAAAAAGCAAATTGGGTCTATGACTTTTATGTATGATTCCGTCATTCTTCTAAAAGATTAAATAGCATATATATATATATATATATATTCCATTTCTTTTTGTTTTATTTGGCTATAAGAGTTGACAAGATATTAGTAGTTATTGGGACATTCCCTATAAGTAGTTATAATAAGATGGCCTCCTATTGCAACTTGTGTGAAACTATAATTGTTAACTTTTAGTTTGTATTAATGTTCATATCCTTTTGATCAAATTTTGGTAGTATTTGTACATGAGTACTATTTGTCAAGCAAAAATAAAAGTCACAAATGCTACTCCCTCCGTCCCATTTTATCCATCTCAAATTTCTTAATTTGGTGTCCCATTTTACTTGTCCTTTCTTACTTATCAAGACAAGACAATTTTTTTTTCCATATTTTACCATTTGCATTAATTACTTTTTCTTTAAATTAAAATGTAAACATCATTTAATAGGGATACTATGGTAAACTAGCTATGCTATTTATTATTTTTCTTAATAGCTGTGCCATCCCAATTTGGGACGGGTAAAATGGGACTGAGGGAGTATTTGTACATGAGTACTATTTGTCAAGCAAAAATAAAAGTCACAAATGCTACTACTACCTCCATCCCATTTTACCCGTCCTAAATTTCCTAATTTGATGTCTCATTTTACTTGTCCTTTTTTACTTATCAAGACAAGACAATTTTTTTCCCCATATTTTACCCTTTGCATTAATTACTTTTTCTTTAAATTAAAATGTAAACATTATTTAATAGGGGTATTATGATAAACTAGCTATGCTATTTATTATTTTTCTTAATAACTGTGCCATCCCAATTTGGGACGAGAGTAAAATGGGACGGAGGGAGTATTTGTTTTAGCAATATGATAATAATAATATCTTACCTACTCTAATATAAAAGAAAAGTCATTGAATTTGACTAGCTTGATTGATTCCTTTCCTATAATATATAGGTCCATCACTAAATTTTCTAGAAGAATGACATGATCATGAAAATCGTAAATGGCATGAGATTAGTTATTCCGCGATTATAATGTTATTTTTATTCTTTTTTGATTGTGTGATAACTAATTTCAGAATAGCTGATATCGGAATAGTTATTCTCGAAATAACTAATTTTCCAACCAAACGGCCTTTATGGATAGTTTTGCTTTGTAGAACTCACAAGTTGTCAATAGGAAGTTGAAATATCATAAGAACTAGTACTCTAATAGCCAAATAAAACAAAAGATGAAGGACATACTAGAAAATAAAGTCATTGAATTAGATTTGCAAATTCTTCTTTGTATCATTTTTTTTGGAACCCAAGGGAAATTCACAACCTCTGCCACAGTTTTTTTCCTTCGGGTGAGCACTTTGTGGTAACTTATTCATTGTACAATGACTCGCAAATCACATTGAAAATATAAACTGCACCAAGGCAAGTCCCATGCGACTAGTTCATGGCTGAGCGGTAGACGGAGGCTGCATCCTTGTAACATTTTTTTTGGAACCCTAGGGAAACGTGTTACCTCCGCTACAGTTTTTGTCTTTCAGGTGAACACTTTGTGGTAACTTGCTCACTGTGTAATAATTCACAAACCACATAGGAGATGTAAACCGCATTAGACTAGCTCATGGTTGAGCGACAAACGAAAGCTGCATCCTTGTAACCTTTTTTTTGGAACCCTAGGGAAACTCGCAACCTTTGCCATAGTCTCTGTCCTTCGGATGAACACTTTGTGGTAACTTGCTCACTATGTAATAATTCACAAACTACATAGGAGATGTAAACCGCACTAAAACAAGTCCCATGCGACTAGTTCATGGCTGCGCGACAGACGAAGGCTGTATCCTTGTAACATATTGGTTTACGATTTTTTTTTAAGAATGACAATATCATGAAAGTCGTAGGCCTCGTTTGTAGTACGTACAAATGGTACTTGCTTCATTTTAATTATTAAAATCTTGATCAAAAGTAAATTAACATTAATACATATTTAATAGTTTCTCTATGTAGTAGTACACACAAGTTGTCATAGGAGACTGAAATATTACAAGTACTAGTAGAAATTGACAATGACAATATCTTCTTTATTCTAATAGCTGAATAAAATAAAAGAGGGTGAAAAGAAAAGCCCCGCAGCGGTGAACTCAGGATTTAAGAATCGTATGTGTTCTAGAGGTTCAAATACGAATATTGGCGTCTAAAGCTTTAAGGCTCCGCCTGTAAACCAAAACACTCAGCTATATTCTTGATTTTCGGGGTATTTTTCTAAATCTTCAATCAACTTTTATGCATTTTTTATTTAATTACATCTAGTTTGTATCGAATTTAACTGATGTCGGAGCACCACAAAAATGCACCTAGGTCCGCCCCGCCTAGAAGGGCACTGAAATATCTAAGAGAGTGATTTGCCCAAGAACATTGCAAATGATGTGCCCCGTCGAGAAACCCTCAAAGCGTGAAAATTTTAGTAACTCAATTAGTTGACTATTTGAATTTTCACGTTATTAATGAGATTCAATTCCCGCATTGTAATTCCCTCCTTAACTTCCCCTGTCTCATACTTTTTTTTTTAAAGGTTTTGGGTAAAAAAGTCAATTTATGATGATCGATGCCTATGCGGGTTATGATTAATTTGAATTGGATGTAGGAATTCTAAGTTTAAAATTCTGAATTTGGCATTGCCTTATTGTTTTCACTTGCACGCTCTTTCATCGTAGATCTATTAGAGTTTATCCTACTTTCTTAACATATTTGAATTTTACTTTTTCTCGTAAAGAGCAAAAGTTACCGTACTTGATTTTTACTTTTTTCGCAATAAAAAATATAAAAGATGTAACTATCTTATTACAGAAATAATTGCCACTATCAATTCAACTTGGATTCACTATCAAGCTGCCTTGAACACTTTATGCTTCTGCCCTTACTTTGTGCATATTTTCTAAGTTTTGACCAAAATAAGTTTCTTTTTTTTTTAAATCAATTCATCAAAATAATTTATTTTTTGAAAATTTTATAAAATTAGTATAAACGTTGTCAGAAGTTAGGTTTTGAAAAAATTAATGGACCAAAATGAATAATAGACAGCTAAAGTAGGAATCATTACTGATAGTAACGTTTTTGGCTTAAAATATCACCAATAACAGTAACGAGACTCTGCAACTCTGCCACATCGGATTCTGCTACTATGCCAAATCAACTTTGTAGAGTCTGATGCGGCAGAGTTGCAGAGTCTTGTTACCATTGGTAACGTTTTAAGCCAAAAATGTTACTGTCAGTAACAATTCCTACTTTAACGCCGTTTTGGTCCGTTAATTTTTTTTAAAAAAATCTAATACGTTATTGCCAACAACGTATAGTTTTATAAAAATTTTGATAGACATAATACTTTGGTGAATTAATTTTAAAAATGACTTATTTTGGCCAAATTTTCTTTTATACTCTGTCCGTTCTTCTTAGGGTTTCCTTATTAGCTGCCTCATTCATATGGAAATCTTCAATATCATGATCTTGTGGTTTGCATTTGTTAAGATTTGTCCTCAATTTTCTACTTTACTTGGATTCTACTATAACTGTGTTTTACTTTGAAAAGGTTTTCTTAGTCTAAACGGTTTTCTTATGGGAAAAGATTTCTACCATAATGGGTTAATTTTTTGTTTAAGGTGAAGTTTTGGACTTCTACAAATAGAAGATCTTCTTGTCAAACCATAACACAGTAACATTCATAATTTAGTCGTTCAAATAGTACTTATTCTTGATTACGACTTTGTTCAACTGATGATAGTTGATGCACATTCTAAGGGAACCGTCTTTCTTTCGCACTGAGATAGCTACTATTGCGATTGAGGAGGCCAAGGAGGCCTCTCATGACTCGACAGATTCATAAGTCTAAGGTCTAGTCAAGTCAAGGGTGTCAAGTGGGCCGGCCTGACCTGGTCCGAATCAACCCACCTAAAGAAACAGGCCCGGTTTGACCCGACCTGGTAAGCTCAAGGGTTTTAGGGTACCGAGTCCCGAGCCATTTTTTTTATTTGGGCCAGGTTAACTCGGCCCGGACCAAGTCCGGTCCAGGCCCATCGGTTAATCGTCCCGGCCCGAATTAATATATATATATATATATATATATATTTCAATTTTGGATTTTGGGCCAAACTAGCCGTTGGCCCAATGGCTATATAGCCGTTTTTGGGTCCAAACGGCTAGTTTGGGCCCATTAATTAAAAAAAAATTACTTTTTAAATTAATTTTTTAATCCCAAAAAAAATTCTATAAATACCCTACACCTCCAAATCATTTTTCACACAATTTTTCACTCTCTCAAATCTCATTCTCTCTCAAATCTCAAATCACAAATATTCAATATATTTAATTTCCTAAAGTGCTCACTTTAATTTTTTTAATTTTGCGTTTACAAAGTACGAGTGGAAGTTTCTAAAGTCGCAACCTTTGGATACTTTCAAAATTTGGTGTTTTCGTTCCATCTCATACGTTTAATTTTTATTTATTGTATTAATTGTTGAATATTTGATTTTATTATATTTGTGTATTTTGAATTTTTTAGTTTAATTTAATTTATACTATGGATAAATTAAGAAACCCCGCTACTAAAGGTGTTAAAGTTTTTTGTCCCGGAAGCGGTAGTGGTAGTAAAAAGTGAATTACTAGCGGTAGAGGTACTTCAAGTAGTAGATATACCCGTGTGCCTTCACCTCCGGTACCGCTTGGTACACCTTTTGAGGAAGAAATAGGTATAGGTGCTCACGATATGGATTATGTAGAAACTCAGAAAAATCACGGTATAGAAGAAGAAAATGAAGTAGATGTTTTTAATTTAGATGAAGATAATGAAAATATTGGTGAGACACCCGTTGTAGGAAATGCTAACGTTAGATCTGAATCATTTAATCTCCCTTCCTGTCCTCCTCGTGCCCCAAGACCTCGTAAAACAACTAGTATTGCATGACAATTTTTTGAACGTATATCAGATATTGAGGTGCAATGCAATATTTATCAACAAATATATAAGCATAAAAGCGGAGGCAAGCAAAAGGGTACGGGTACGTTAATGAGACATATTATAGGCGATGCTCACAAAAGAGAGTTAAAAATTGCACGAGGTGGTGGGGATGTTGGAGGGCCAACACAAACTAGAATGGACTAAGGTAACGAAGAAGTATAATAAATTGAGAGACCAGGAAGAAATAGTTAAAATGGTAGCTGTGGGTTGTTTGCCTTTTAGTTTTCCTTCTTCTGATACCTTTATTCATTATATTCAAACAATTTATAATCCTATGTTTAATGATATTCCTAGAAGTACTTGTAGGGCCGATATTTTTAGACTTCATTCACAATATTATTTTTATTTATCAACATTGTTAAAAATATTCAATGTAGATTGTCCCTAACTTCTGATTATGGTCGTGCTATAAATAAAAATGATTATTTAACCGTAACTTGTCCCTGGATGGATAGTAATTTTGTGATGAAAAACGTGTTCTTGATCTTTTATATGATGAAGATCGTAAACATACTGGAGATTTTATTGCTGATTATATCGTTAAAGTTGCCGAATTTTATGGTATTGAAAATAAAATCTTATGTATTGTTTTTGATAATGCTTCTAACAACAAGACTGCTATAAAAAAAATTAAAATCTAAGCTATCTCCGTCGTTGCTTGAATTTTTTATATTAAGTGTGCATGTCATATATATAATTTAATTGTAAAAGATGGTCTTGAATTTTTGAGCTTTATATTGAAAAAATCCGTCTTGCTATTGATTTTATTCAAGGAAATAATCGTAGATCGAGAATTAGAGAATTTAAAGTTAAATGTCAAGAAAATTGACTTGCACCGATATTGATACCTGAGGAAATTGATATTAAATGAAATTCTACGTATGATTTTTTAAAATCTTATTATAAATATAGAGTTCCTATTACACTAGCCTTTAACCAACATTGCAGTTCATTTGCTGATTCTGTTGATTGCATGCTACATGATTCTAATTGGGTTGTAATTAATGATCTTGTTAAGTTTTTAGAAAAATTTTACGTAGCTACGATTGAATTTTTCGGTGCTTATTATCCTATTGTTTGTAATATTTTGGGATGTATAGCCGATATTTTTTGTTTGCTCAAAGAATATAAAAATAAAGAAGGTTATAAAGAAGTTGTTGGTTCCATGTTTACTAAATTTAAAAAATATTTTTTTCCGATTCTTCCAATTTACTTGGTTGGTGCTATGCTAAATCCGTGCATGAAATATAATACTATGTGCCACTTTAGTTCTATTATTTATGCTAACTTAGAAATAAATACTAACAATGATTCTGAACAAGTACGACCTGATTTGTGGACGGCTATGAGTGATGAGAATGAATACATAGAAAATTTATATAATCACTATGCTGATTTATTTGATTTAGCCGTACCTACAAATATCACTACAACTTTCGCTCCTCATCCTCCCGAGGAGCCATCATCTTCTAAAAGGCCGGCACATAGTGGTTTTCCTGATTCCTTTTATGATTTACCTTATTGGAACAGTGTTGATGAGAGAGCTTACACATCAACTTATCGGGAAGAGGTGAAATATTATCTTCGGTCGCTGCTAGAGGATCGCAGACGACGGATCAACACGCTGGATTGGTGGAGGAGTAATGAAACACAATATCCTGTGTTTTCAAGATTAGCTAGAGATATCTTGAATGTTCCAATGTCAACCGTTACATCAGAGAGCGCCTTTAGTCAGGGACGACAGCAGCTTGGAGACAACTGACACTCATTGGGAAGCAATGCAATGAATGTTCTAGTTTACCTCAGAGATTGGATTAGAGCGGAAATAAGAAACCAAGGAATGGAACTGGAGCCGAAGGACGAGCTGAAACTTGAAGAAAATATGTCTTTACAGGAGAACTCAGCAGAATCATGTCCAATGCATGGTTTTGCCCAGTTGACTTTGACTATCCTATGCAAGTTCCCGTTAATATTAACATGAATGAGTTGAAAAAAATGATGCATAATTTGTAGATTTTTCATTCATGTAAATTATAAATTTTGGATCATTTCGCAATCAATAAAATTCCCCGAATTCATTCACTCCTTAGTCCTTACTTTGTAATTTTTTTCATTTAATGATTTAAATAGAATTTCTAGTTTAAATTAAAAACTTACTTCTAATATATTATTAATTTACTACCAAGTATTATTAATTTATTATATTAAGTAGCATATGTTTTGTATATTTGTGTATATATTTTCTATAGATGTGTATATTTACTTCTAATAATACTTGGTAGTAAATTAATAATATATTAGAAGTAAGTTTTTAATTTAAACTAGAAATTCTATTTAAATCATTAAATGAAAAAAATTACAAAGTAAGGACTAAGGAGTGAATGAATGTTGAATTTTATTGATTGCAAAATGATCCCAAATTTATAATTTACATGAATGAAAAATCTAAAAATTATGCATCAATTTTTTCAACTCATTCATGTTAATATTAACAGAAACTTACATAGGATAGTCAAAGTCAACGGGACCAAAACCATGCATTGGACTTAATTCTGCTGAGTTCTCCCGTGAAGACATAATTTCTTCAAGTTTCTGTTCATCGTTCGGCTCCAGTTCCATTCCTTGATTTCTTCTTTCCGTTCTAATCCAATCTCTGAGGCAAACTAGAACATTCATTGCATTGCTTCCCAATGAGTGTCGGTTGTCTCCAAGCTGTTGTCGTCCCTGACTAAAGGTGATCTCTGATGCAACAGTTGACATTGGAACATTCAAGATATCTCTATCTAATCTTGAAAGCACAAGATATTGTGTTTCATACTCCTCCACCAATCCAATGTGTTGATCCGTTGTCTGCGATCCTCTGGCAGCAATCGAAAATAATATTTAAGCTTTTCCCGATAAGTTGATATGTAAGCTCTCTCATCAACACTGTTCCAACAAGGTAAATCATAAGAGGAATCAGGAAAACCACTATGTACCGGCCTTTTAGAAGCGGATGGCTCCTTGGGAGGATGAGAAGTGACAATTGGAGTGATATTTGTAGGTACGGCTAAATCAACTAAATCAGCATAGTAATTATATAATTTTTTTATGTATTCATTCGCATCACCCATAGCCGTCCACAAATCAGGTTGTACTTATTCAGAATCATTGTTAGTATTTATTTCTATGTTAGCATAAATAAGAGTACTAAAGTGGCACATAGTATTATATTTCATGCACGGATTTAGCATAGCACCAACCAAGTAAATAGGGGGAATCAGGAAAAAATATTTTTTAAATGTAGTAAACATGGAACCAACAACTTCTTTATAACCTTCTTTATTTTTATATTCTTTGAACAAACCAGAAATATCGGCTATATATGCCAAAATATTACAAACAGTAGGATAATAAGCACCGAAAAATTCAACCGTAGCTATATAAATTTTTTCTAAAAACTTAACAAGATCATTAATTACAACCCAATCAAAATCATGTAGCATGCAATCAACAGAATCAACAAATGAACCACAATGTTGGTTAAAAGTTAGTGTAATAGGAACTCTATATTTATAACAAGTTTTTAAAAAATCATATGTAGAATTCCATCTAATATCAATTTCCTCAGGCATCAATATCGGTGCAAGTCAATTTTCTTGACATTTAACTTTAAATTCTCTAATTTTTTTTCTTCGATTATTTCCTTGAATAAAATCAACAGCAAGACGGATTTTTTCAATATAAAGCTCAAAAAACTCAAGACCATCTTTTACAATTAAATTATATATATGACATGCACACTTAATATGAAAAATTTTAGGTAACGGCAGAGATAACTTAGATTTTAACTTTGTTATAGCAGTCTTGTTGTTAGAAGCATTATCAAAAGCAATACATAAGATTTTATTTTCGATACCATAAAATTCTGCAACTTTAACAATCGAATCAGCAATAAAATCTCCAGTATGTTTACGATCTTCATCATATAAAAAAGCAAGAATACGTTTTTGCATCACAAAATTATTATCCATCCAGTGACAAAATTTTTATTTACAGCATGACCAAGATCAGAAGTTAGGGACAATCTACATTGAATATTTTTTTAACAATGTTGATAAATAAAAATAATATTGTAAATGAAGTCTAAAAATATCAGACCGACAAGTACTTCTAGGAATACCATTAAACATAGGATTATAAATTGCTTGAATATAATGAATAAAGGCATCAGAAGAAGGAAAACTAAACGATAAACAACCCACAACTATCATTTCAGCTATTTCTTCCCGGTCCCTCAATTTATTATACTTCTTCATTACCTGACCGGTTGCTGGGTCCATTCTAATTTGCATTGGCCCACCAACATCCCCATCACCTCGTGCAATATTTAACTCTCTTTCGTGAGCATCACCTATATGTCTCATTAATGTACCCGTACCCCTTACTTGCCTCCGTTTTTATGCTTATATATTTGTTGACAAATATTGCATTGCACCTCAGTATCTGATATACGTTCAAAAAATTGTCATGCAATTCTAGTTGTTTTACGAGCTCTTGGGGTATGGGGAGGACGGGGAGAGAGATTAACCAATTCAGATCTAACGTTAGCATTTTCTACTGCGGGTGTCTCACCAATATTTTCATAATCTTTATCTAAATTAACCGCATCTACTTCATTTTCTTCTTCTATACCGTAATTTTCTTGAGCTTCTACATAATTCATATCGTGAGCACTTACACCTATTTCTTCCTCAAAAGGTGTACCAAGCGGTACCGGATGCGAAAGCACACGGGTATATCTACTACTTGAAGTACCTCTACCGCTAGTAATTTATTTTTTGCTACCACTACCACTTCCGAGATAAAATTTTTTAACACCTTTAGTGGCGAGGTTTCTTAATTTATCCATGATATAAATTAAACTAAAAAAATTCAAAACACAAATATAATAAAATGAAATATTCAACAATTAATACACTAATTAAAAATTAAACGTAAGAGATAGAACGATAATACCAAATTTTGGAAGTATCCGAAGGTTGCGACTTTAGAAACTTCCACTCGTACTTTCTAATCGCAAAATTAAAAAATTAAAGTGAGAACTTTAGGAATTTAAATATATAGAATATTTGAGAATTGAGAGAGAATGAGATTTGTGAGAATGAAAATTTGTATGAAAAATGATTTGATAGTGTAGGGTATTTATAGAAATTTGTTTGGGATTAAAAAAAATATTTAAAATAATTTTTTTTTTAATTAAAAAATGCCATTGGAGCCGTTTTAAGGGTCCAAACGGTAATATAGCCGTTGGGCCCAACGGTCAAGTGGCCCAACGGTCCAATTTTGTACAAAATCCAATTTAAAAAAAAGAAATTATTCGGACCGGTTAACCGACGAGTCCGAACCGAGTTTGATCCGGGACGGGTTAACCGGGTCCAGACCAAAAAATAACCTGGCCTAATATCCGGTACCCAATAGCCCATGGACTAATCGGACTGAGTTATATTGGGCCGAATTTGCTTAGTGGGCTGGGCTAGGCCGGGTCAGCCCGATCCATTTTTCAGACACATGCCATGTATGCATTTGACTTGCTTGATTCTTCTCTTATCAGAAATAACCTCTCTACTTCTTTTGAAGTACTGGCATAAATTGCGTACACTTTATCCTTTTCGAACTCAACTTTATGAGAATACACTGAATATGTTATTTTCGTTGTTCATTCCTCTCTTGATACATAGATATGCCACTGATTTTGAAGAAGTATGACACAATCATGAAAGTCATAAACCTTGTAGTACAAATGACATTACTTCATATTAGTTATTTAAAGCTTGATAAAAAGAGATTTAACACTAGATCATACTAATGTGAACAAGGATAATTTCTCCTTGTGGAGCACACAAGTTGGCATATAGGAATATTATAAGTACATGTAGTAACTATCCTAATAACAATAATATCTTAGCTATTGTAATAGTTTGAATAAAACAAAAGAGGTGGGAGAAACTAGAAAAAAAGTCATTAAATCTAACTTTATTAATTCCTTCATTAATTAATATATAGGTTTTCATTGGATGAAAAAACATCTTGTGAGGAGCGCCCTTCTTCTCTCACAAATGGATTTTGCAATGCACAGAAAAGAAAAGTCATTAAATCTTACTTGCTTATTATTCCTTTCTTAACTAATACTATAGGTTTTCACTTAATGAAAAAAATCTTGTGAGAAGCGCCCTCCCATTCTCAAAAAATGGACCTTGCAATGTATAAATTCAGTTTTATTAACTTTTTAAAAAATATAAAAATTAGTCTGTTTTGTAGCTATATTAACGGTCCAACAATTGCAAAACATGATAACGAGCACTATTAGAGATCAATATGGTGGTCCATCACAAAACTCGCTAGGTTAATTAAAGTCATATTCCCTAATGCAGATACCTGGCATCGAGTGAAAAATTCAAAAAATCAAATTAACTGGTAGATGAACCAATACTAGTCAAGGCAAATCGAGGAATTGTTTCAATTTATTCATGGTCTTAAAATTTTACTGACTCGACTAATTAATTCAGATTCATGTAAGTTAATTAGGGAGATAAAGTCACTCGTATCAAAATATTATTTGTTTTTAGAGCTCAAATTTAATTATGAGTATAAGTATTCTAGCTGAGGATAGATCTAGTGCAATGATTACAGGTTAACATGAGTATAGAAACTTTTGCCTACATTATATATTTATATTAAAAAGTTGAGAAAATATATAAAGTACCCTTGATGTTGTTCGACTTTTTCTAAAAGAAATTTAAACTTTACTTCCGATCTATTACCTCACGATTTTTACTTAGTCCGTTGTAAATACACTATTTTAACTTAAATTTTTCCTCTGCGTGTAAACACGCATAGCAAGCGCGTGAGTGAAAAATATGTCTGAACCAGCGAATTAGAAAATGTCACATGTAATAAAAAGATTCATTTTTTTTATTTTCTATTTTAGTATTTTTTTTCTTCCTTTCTATTTTTATTTCTTCCTTCTTCTTCTCCATTAATCTTCATTAATAGTGCTTTGTTTTTCCTCTTCCTCTTCTCTTCTCCATTAATAGAGTGATGGTGAATTGTTAAATTTCTTAGTTTCAATTATCTTCACATTTATTTGAATATGATAAGTGACTGAGTATCAATCATGGCGGAGACAATTGAGTTTGTTCCAAGTGAAATTCAGCCATTAGAAGAAGCCAAAGGAGTAGTAAAAACAGTAAAATCGATCGTTATCGCCTTATTCAGGGACAAAAACTTCATTGACACTACTACTCCTCTTATTACTCTGTTCACTGCTACACCAATACTACAACCAGTTGCCCGGAGCTTCAACGGAAAAATCTTTGCACTGTAAACCCACGTTACTGGTCCCATACCAATTGAGAAAAATGCTACGTAAGCTAACACCATTGAATAAAAATCAGTAAAGACTGATTCAAGAAAATGTGGAAATGGGGTTAAAGTTGGAATCCTTTTAGATTTTTATTGCTAGAAGTAAATACCAATTCAAGAAAATGTGAAAATGGGGTTAAACGAGAATTTTTGTTTGCAAGAATGAACAAAAACTACTAAAGACCAATTCAAGAAAATATTCACTATGTTGTTTGAATTTGTTTTCCGCATTCCTCAATTGAATGAAATTTTTCTTTATTGGAATTCAATTTAATAGGGAGAACAATTAAGGCGTACTTTAACAGTGAATTCAATTTAATATGCAACGATCAACAACAATGGAAGAAGTAATGAAAGAGAAGAAGGGAACAAGAAGAAGACAGGTGAACAGGAAGAAGAAGGGAGAGTGCATTTAGTAGGATTCATGAGGTAATAGGTCGAAAGTATAGTTTAGGTGTCTTTTTAAAAAAGTCGAACAATATCAGGGAATACTTTATGTATTTACTCTAAAAAGTTTATCTAAAGTATTATAATATTTAACTCAAAACTCAATTGGTCTGTGACATTATAATTGTACAATATTGATTTAAAATTAAGAAACTCATAAGTTTAAAATCCTAAATTCATTATTTTTCTGTCATTTTTGCCACTCTTTCATGATAGAACTATTAGGGTTTTGCCTAAATTTTCTTTTGAATTTTTTCCTTTCTTTAAGGGTGAAGAGTTAACTATAATTGACTTTTATTTTTTTCGGAAGAAAAATATAATCTTCTATATTTGGGTGATCCTCTTTTTTCTTGATAATTTTTTTTGAATTTTTATAAATTGAATATCTACAAATACTCAATAAAATTCATAATATAATCACTACTTTATGAAGAGATTATTCTCTCAATGATTTTTCATTAAAAATTATGCATTTTTTTTAGTATATTTCATTGAGCCAAACTACTCAATTTCTATCATGCAATGTCAAAATTAATTGAAATATAGCTATCCTACTCTCTCCTATCCCTATTTTCTCCCTTTACACATTCATTTGCAATTACTTACAATTCTCTACAACAATTGATCCAAAAAATTCTCTACAACAATTGATCCAAAAAATTAAGTGTTATCATAAAGTTTTATATCAGCTAAATTTAAAAGTCTTCTTTTTTCTCCGCAGTCTGCATCTCTTCCACTATTGGTATTGTTGTGTTTCCACATATCCCAATAACAATATATTCTTCCTTTCTCGCAGCTAGTGGATTGTTCACTCGATTTGCCTCCTCCAGCACTTTCACTTCTACTAATTCAAAAAATTGAGTACTATCATAAAGCTTTATATTAGTAAAAATCATAAAATCTCCTTTATTTTTTGACATATTTGTCTCTTCCACTACTGTTGTTGCGGTGTTTCCACGTATCCAAATAATGAAGTATTCCCCCTTTATTGCATTTATTGGATTATTCACTCGATTCACCTCCTCTATCTCTACTCTCTTTGGTGATTCGACGTTGTCAGCTATATCAATCGTAACAAAGTCACTACCAATGTCATCCTCAGTCGAACATGAATCATTCTTCTTCTTCTCGAAATGTGCTTTACTCGAAAGCTCCTCGACGGCCTCAGAGATTTCGTCGATGCATTTAGTAACATCGATGAGTAAGGACGCGACGGATGCTGCAGGGACAAAATCCATAACGCACTCATCGTGTTGAAAGAAGGTTTTTGAGGTGCCTAGTGTGTGTTTGAGGTCATCAATGACATTTTTTGCATTACGTATGTGTATTATTGAAGAAATTGGTTGTGTCATAGTCTGAATGGACAAGGCAAGTTCTTTTAAGGCATTTTTAGATTCCACGATCATTCTTTTGGATCCTTCTTCTGTTCTCCTCTCGAATTCGGTTGGTACCTACAAAATCAACCACGTGTATAATTAGAATTTTAGTAATATTATGTCAATTTGACTATACATTATAAAATTTAAATTATATTTTCTCCGTTCTTTTTCAGTTGTCATAGTTTCCTTTTAAGAGCCAAACAACATAAACTTTAACAAATATTTTAAAATGTAACTTTTCATCACATTGATATGAGAAAGATTGCAACTTAATAATAGGTCTTCTCATAAAGCTTTTGAATATCAAAATTTTAATTTTAAAATATCAAATTAAACTAATTTAATTTAGCTAAAAAGTTAGTCAAATTAACTTCAAAAAGCAAAACATGACAACTAAAGAACGAAGTGAGTATATATCATCAGTGCAAATAATTTTTCTATTTTCATTTAGTTATAATTTTTATATTGTTCTCATTTCACATTTAAAGGAGGACTAGACCTAGCCTAAGGTATTTTCACAAGATATTTGGACAAAAAAATATGCACAACAATGGCAAGCAAATATTAATTTATTAGTCGATTGATTTGTGTGACGATATTTGATTGAACACATAATTGTAAAAAAAGAAAGAATAATTCATACAAATATGACGATATATACATATATATATAGTTTATTAATAGATTCAAACTTATCTTCAAGCACTTTAGGGTTGTTTGAGAACTTCTAATGATTTTTAAGAAGAAATTCGTTTAATTATTATTCTGGATTTTATTTACATAAAAATTACAAAATCAAATTGGTACATTAATTGTGCATTCTTAAATAGTTGTCACGAGGAAATTATGAAAAATCGACCACTTGTTATTAGTAATTCGTACAAATATGTACCTGTGATTTAAAGTTTACGTGGCTATTAAGAGCTAGAAGATGACAAGCACATTTTCTAATAAGGTCACCAATTTTCAAATATTGTCTCCATGGATGATTAAATTTGAAAGTTCCATGAGGGGGCTCCCACCATGCAAAATTTGCCTGAAATATAAAATTAATTAATTACAAAGAGAATTAAATCATATATTATCAGTACAATTTAACTTGTTATATAAAGTTATCGACAATTACATTTGAAGTATGTGCAACATAAAATTTTAAAATTCATTATAAAGTGACTCTCATGAATGTTAACATAAGTGATTAAAAAGGCAAGAAAAGGTCAAGTCATAATAAGAAAATAATAAATCAATAATAGTAACTTTTTGTTTTGATACTATGAAGAATGAAAAGAAAGTTCAACTAGTAATTTAATTTACTCACCAAAGATTCTTCAGTAGTCTTAGAATCAAAAATACTTAAAAAAGATTCAAGAAATTTCTTTTCATTGTTCTTGGTACCTTCAACACTCTTAATTTTAGAAATATGCAAATGCTCGCTTTCAAAACCTGCAAAAAAAAAAATAATTTTTTATCGATTTATTGTTCCACATAAATTTTTAAAAGTTGATCGAGCGATAGAAAGTTAAATAATATTCCATCTATTTCAACCTCTATGATTAATGTGTTTGATAATATATGAAGTTTAAGAAAAAAAAATAAAATTTTCTTCTTTATGAAATAAAATTCTTCTTAAATAATCCATCAAGTCAATTTATGTGGACTCTCCAATTAAGAAAATCAGTTAATAACATTAATTTAAAAGCTTAGAAACTTCTCATTATGCAAATAAATTTTTTAAGTTAAATAGTTTTTAAATTGGAAAGAAATTAATTTTTATGAAACAAATTAAAAAAAAATAATGTCGTATAATTTGAAACAAACCTTCTAAGAAGCTTGCTAGCTTTTCAAGATTGGTACTGATAAGTTTATGAAGATCTTCTCCGGCCCATACTGGTCGAATAACCATGGAGATGATTATGATAGTAAAGACGGCGATGAAAATGAGGGATATCCGTTGGTGAGTTAATTGAAAAATATCTTCTGATCGATAACCAGAAACAGCAACCGTGATGAATGTCAAGACAAATATCGTGATTCCATAGTCATAACTATGATAAAATCTTATAAATGTACCTAAAGCACCTGTATATATGTATCATTAGAAATGGGGTTAAATTTATATTCCTTAACTCATTTCAGTTTACATGATCCTATTTTTGTTATTTTTAATTAGTTTGTTTAACAAAAATGATAATCTTTGCTGCACTTCTCACTTTACTTTTAATAAGAAGCTTTCAAAAATGGACCAAAAAATGGTTAGTGAACATTATTTAATCATGTTTAACATCATAAATTTTAAAAATCTTAATATATAAATGTTATGGTAGGTTTATTATGACCATAAATTTCTATAGTTTTTATATCTTTCATAGATTTAATATTGATGAGTCAAATAGGACTAGGGTGAATATAAATGAACAAGTGGAATCTTTAATGAAAGTACAAGTTAATTAGTGTCATTAAGTGAAACAACTTTTAATGATTTTATGTAGAGTAAGGCATCTAGTATTCCAGAACTATGACTGAAGTTGCTACAACACACTTCAATTTTATAGGGGTCCTATTATCTCTTGAACTCAATTTTAGTGTATTTTTATCACCTTTTTTTAATTGATACAACACCTTTTTAACTGACGTGACCTCATTTTCATGTAATAAAGGTGTCATGTCAGCACAAAAGGGTGACAAAAATACGCTAAAATTGAGTTCAGAGGGTAATAGAACCCATGTGAAGTTGGAGTGTGTCGTAGCTACTTTGGCCATAGTTTGAAGGGGTACTGGATGCTTATCTCTTTTATGTTGAAAAAAAATAGATGTCATCCAGTTTCTCACACGAGCGCGCGCACACATATATACGTATGCTTTTTATTTCATACCTACAATGAAGACTAGAATCCCAAGAGTTATAGGATCTGGTCCTTTTTTCCCGATCAATTCAGCTAAATATTTAGCTCCAAGACCAAATGCACCAGCTAAGGTCGTACCAATTCCTCTATTTATGTTCTTTGATATAGTTGCACCTAAATAAATAAATAAAACATCAAAAAATTAGATACATAATTCATAGATGATCTGTCGTTAAATAATCCATAACAAACATGATTTTCGATATCCATCGCCGATTCGTCATTAAATAGAATTAGAGACGATTTTTGTTGCTTAGGAACAGAGATAATGATTTTTGCATATGCACCAAATTGAAAGATTATTGTGGTAAAATAGAAAAAAATTACCAGCAGTGAATTCAAAAGCAACCGCTACAGTGAGTATAGCCAACATTACTAGTTGATCAAAGCTATGAAATAGTGGTTCAACGTAGTAGAATAATGAGACTAAAGTGACAGCTAGTCCCACTTTAAATGCATGCCAAAATTTTCTTGGATCGTCTTTGCCAATCTGCTTTATATTCTTAATAATTTTTTCAGCTTTCTTCTTAATTTTTTTAAAAATATCTTTGATCTCGCTCCACCACTTGATGAAGACACCAATATTTTCTGAATATGTTGAATTAATCTCCATGAAAAAAAATAAAATTAAGATGAATGAATGAATGTTGGGAGAGAAAAATGAGAGAAAAAAAAGGCGATGGGATAAGAATTGCATAATGGAAGAATCTATAACACCTCTATTTATAGTTGAAAGTTTTTTTTTTTCTTTTTTGATTTAGCAAGTAATATTTTAGCACTTTGATAACAATAATATTTTATTTACTTTAATAGAAAAATAAGACAAGATGATGAAAATACTAGAAAAGAAACGTCATTGAATTTGACTTCCATTGAATTTTTCAAAAGAATGACATAATTATGAATGTTGTGACATAATTATGAATGTTGTAAACCTCATAACATGTATATATGAAATTTCCTTCATTTTAGTTATTAAAAGCTTGATAAAAAGGAGATTAACATTAATACATACTAAAATCAACAAAGATAATTTCACTTTATAGAACACATAAGTTGTTATAAAAAGTCAAAATATTATAAGTACTTGTAGAAACTGTTGCGATAATAATAATATTTTGTTTGCACAAATAATTAAAGATAATAAATGAGGGAGGAGATTCTAAATCTGCCACTAACTTTTCTCTAAATATGACATGATCATAAAAGTATGCAAATGATATTTGCTTTATTTTTAGTTATTTGCGGTTTAATAAAAAGGTGATTAACATAAATACATACTAATGACAACTAGGATATATAGTTTTTCTTTGTAGCACACATTACAAAAACTAGTAAAAATCGGTAACAATAATATTTGATTTATTTTAATAGACAAATAAAATAAAAAGAAGGTGGAAATACTAAAAAAAAACAAAAAAAAAACCCCCACTGGTTTTGAAAGAATAAAATGATCATAAAAGTCACATTATAAAGTGTGTCACATGATGTCATCAATATTCATTTAATATACCTAAAAGGGCACTAAAATATTAGAAAATAATTAGCGTTAAATGATGTACTCGAAAACGCTCAAAGCATCAAAATCTTAATACTTCAGTTGATTGAGTATCTGATTGTAATCTCAGAGCGTGATGATAGATGCTTATGGTAACGCTGCTAGTATAGATATGGCATTGAATTTGTATGACCATGGTAGATATGGCGTTGAATTTTTATGACCATGCTAGAGAATAGAGAAACGTCGTATTGATTTGAAATTTTTATGACGCGGAGTATAATTAATTTGAAATTGACGTAAGAAATTCATAAGTTCAAAATCTTGAGTCCATCATTATTCTAGCATTTGTCCGCACATTCTTTCATCATAAATATGATAACACCGCCTTGATTTTCTTACTATATTTTAATTTTATTTTTTTAAGGAAAGAATGAAAGATTACCTAATTGATTTTTATTTTGTCAAACGAAAAATAAAACTTTCCATATATGAACTTTTATAACTGAAGATTGTTCCTAACATCAACAATAACGTCACTAAAGAATCTTATTTAGGAGAGATTACTCTCTCAATGATTTTGATCAAACACATCGACAGACTCCTAAACTTGATATGAACTTTTATTTTAGCACCTAAAGTGGACGGTGTTCATTTTAAAGACCTCAATTAAGACTACGCTATGTCACTTTGACAATTTTTTTATATTCTTATTGTCAACTTAAACGTGTGTTGCTAAACGCCTCCTACATGAAAAAATGAACAAATTCATATGCAACGCGTGAATTTATTTATTTATTTATTTTTTAAATAAACCTTCTAAGAAGTTTTCTAGCTTTTCAAGATTGACACTAACAAGCTTATGAAGGTTTCTCGTGGCCACAACGGATGGATAACCATAGATATGACCATGACGGTGGAGACACCAATAAGAATGGTGGTTATCCGTTGCTGAGCAAACAGAAGTAAATCTTCCGTTTGATAATTAGAGGCAACGACTAAGCTGAAAGTCAAGACAAATATCAGAGTTTCATAGTCATTTTTTTTTGTTAATATGGAGGTAAAATTTTGTGAATGTGCCTTAAGTACCTGCAAGTATATCATTAGAAAGGGGTTAAAATTGTATTCCTTAAACTCGTTTCAGTTTTTGTGATCGTATATCTTTATTTTCAGTTTGTTTGATTAAAATGTCATTTTTCTTATATTTCTTGTTATACTTTTAAATGAGAAGGTTTTTGGCCGTGGATTCTTTTTTATTTTTAAAAAAAGAAATTTCACTTGCCGTTGCCTTAGAATTTTACTTATTTAATTCGAAGCTTCATACAAATGACGATTTTTCAAAGACAGGTTAGAAAATAGTCAGAGTGAAATTAACATTTAAGTGAGTGTCATTAAATAAAATAAGTTTTAATGATTTTGTGTATGAAAAAAATATTGACTTCATTTAGTTTCACATCTTTGTGCTCTTATATATGTTGCATTTTCATACCTACAATGAAAATCAAAATTTCAAGAATTATAGGATCTGGCCCTTCTTCCCCACTCAATTTAGCTAAATATTTAGCTCTAAGACCAAATGCACCATCTAGTGTAGTACCAAATTCTCTGTTCATACTCTTTGATATGGTAGCATATGAAAAATAAATATCAATTGATATATCTACATGAAATCAGGTATAATATTCATCTTGTTTTCAAATAATCTGGAGCTATCAATTTTTTTTAAGATTCGATCCAATTAACATAAATTTTGATTCTATCCCTAATTTCTTACAAAATAAGATGAACAATAATTATTTTATTTAACAATAGAAACTATTTATTAATAATATTTCTATCTTATTTGTAGGTGTACCAACATAGAAGATTGATGCAGAGAAAAAAAAATCACCCACAATGAATTCAAAAGCAACCAACACAGCGAGGACAATCCACATTGCTTGTTCATCAAAGCTCTGATACATTGGCCTTGTGTAGTAAAACATTGAGACCAGTGTGAGAGCTAATCCTACTTTGAATGATTGCCAAAATTTTCGTGGATCATCTTTACCGATGTGCTTTATGTTCTTGACAATTTTTTCAATTTTTTTTTTTGAATTTTTTTGAAAAATCTTTGACCTTGTTGCACCAATTGGTGTAAGCACCAACATTTTCTTGATTTGTTGAATCAATCTCCATGAAAATAGAAAAGTTTAAAACAACTGAAGGAGTTTTGAAAAAGAAAGAGAAAGAGATAGGATGATTGTATAGTGAAAAGACTTCAAACAACTCTATTTATAGTTGAAAGAAATGTTCAGGTTGAATATTTTTTTGCATATCAATGTTTATCATGAGTTTGATCTTCCATGAGAATTATTTGTTCTTCCAGTTTCAAATACTAAGCTTTTAGATGAGATAACTACATATTTCAATAATTGAGTGTGGCATCAAAGTTATTTTTTTTTCTTTTTTAGAAAAAGGGATAAGAGAAGAGTAAGTTTCAAATATCAATATTTTCAAGGTTAAATTTCAAGAATTAAAAATCGATATAGTACAAAAATCTTTATGGGATAAGGCGTGTGGGGGCATGTGGGGAGGAGAGCGGACAAAGAGGCTAAAAAGCCAAGACTTTGCAAAAAAAAAAATGATGTCAACTAAGAAAAAATTAAGATGAGAAACCAACTATATTTATTTACTTCAACTTCTCAACTAAAGAAAAAATATTTTTTTTAAATAATATTTTTGGCACTTTACCCTCATCAGATTCCAATTCTGTGAGAATAAACTAAATATGTTATTGTTGTTGTTGTTGTTGTTGTTGTTGTATGATTACTCTAAATAATTTCTTTGAATTGATGATTCATGGTAAAAGCTCTATATATCTTCGTGCATCTTCCGTCCATATTTACTTGTTCATATTACTAAAGAGAGATATTTAGTAATTTTTGTACAGTTTTAAAAATCAATAGATAATTACCTATACAGTTAGTTATATTCAATGCATTTTTTCAAAATATTAAATTTATTATTTTCAAAGAGTAATATAGTAAAATTAACCATGTTATTTATTATTTTTTAAAGTGTATGTCAAGTCAATAATGAATAAGTTTTAGAACAGAGAAAGTAATAAGGTAGGATAAGATTGCATACACACTGTCCTACCTAGATTTCATTTGTAAAATTATAATTAATATAATATTGTTATTGTTATTATTTATTGTTAAATCTTTTTAAATTGTTGAATTTATAATAATGACATTTTCCCTACTCTAAGAAAAAAATGATCAAACGGTTTTAAAAAGTTGACTAATGGTGTAAAATTTTGATCAGATCTTTTTATAATAGACATCCTTTCTAATAACATTTACTACAATAGTCATGTTTATTGTTGAATAGATAATTTATGTCATGTTATATTATATGTTTTTATAGTAATATTATCTCTATAACAGCTAAAATAAATTAAAAAAACACCGATATTAGAGAGATCTTTGTGTACAACTTGAACTCTATGCAAACTCACTTTAGAGAACTTCAACAACTTAATCATAGGGCTTATTGATTTCGGAGAAGGATCATATATTTCTTTTTATAGATTCTAGGAGTGAAATAAAACAACTTAGAATAAATTTCGCTCCTTATTCTTATCTATATCTTTTTTCCCCTCCTTTTCACATTTTATTTGAAATTTATATAAATGTCTAGTTTTGATTAACCTCAATCATAATTGCATCTAAAAAGTGAGTGTTATCATTAGGCTTTGCATCAACTAAGTTGATAAATTCTCTTTTTTTTCTCCATTGTCTTTATCTCTTCCACTACTGCTGTTACGATCGCCGATGATATGAATTCGAGAAATTGGATGTTATCATAAAACTTTTCATCTACTGAATGTGCTAATTCACCTTTAGTTTTTGACGTTTCTGGCTCTTCCATTATTTTTGTTGTGGTGCCTCCTCGTGTCCAAATAACAAAAGGTTCCTCTTTTTTTTTTTATATTTATTGAATTATTACTCACTCGATTGAACTCTTCTACTACCACTTCTGTTCATTCTACATTGCCATCTATCTCTATCGTAATAAAATCACCTTCCTCTACATCATCATCAACAACAGGATTCATAGTCCCACTATGCATTATCTGCGGCCGCTGCGATCGGGATGGTGGTCGGTTCTCCCCCGTATCCGCTTCGGTCGAACTTAAATCTCTCCTCCTCCCGTCCTTTTTCTTGAAATGTGCTCTTATCGAAAGCTCCTCGACGGCTTTAGAAATTTCGTCGACGCATTCATTGATGGCAATAAGTAAGGACATGACAGATGCGGCAGGAATGAAATCCATGACGCATGATTCGTCGTGTTGAAAGAAGGTTTCTGAGGTTTCTAGTGTGTTTTTAAGGTCATCAATGACATTCTTTGCATTAGATATATGGATTATTGAAGAAAAAGGTTGTGTCATGGTTTTGATGGACAAGGCAAGTTCCTTTAAGGCTTTGCTAGATTCCGTGATCATTCTTTTGCATGCTTCTTCTGTTCTTCTCTCAAATTCGGTTGGTTCCTACAAAATCAACTACGTGTAAGAATAAGAACTATCATAATAATATGTAGAATTTAAGTTATACATAAATGATTTTTTTTACTATCAGATCACTTTTATTAGATGTGAAACAACATTAAAGTTTAACATTTGAATAACTTAATTAAATTGCATAGATTTTAAATGGTATGAAACATTTTACGACTTCCAAAATTGATAAATAATAATACCATATAAATTGAGACAAAATATTATAGTCTTTTTTGTTTATTAGGAAAGTTGGTGTTATATATATACCTCAGATTTAGAGTTTAAGTTGCCATTAAGAACTAGAAGATGACAAGCACATTTTCTAACTAGGTCACCAATCTTCAAGTATTATTTCCATGGGTGTTCAAGCTTGAAATGTCCATGTGGAGGCTCCCACCCTGCAAAGTTTGCCTGAAACATATATGTCATATAGCATCAGTATATTCTAACAGGTTCTAATAAGTTATTTATCACTTATTTATATTAAAAAGGAAAAATTACTCATAATTATCTTTTACAAAAGTTGTTTATGTAATATCTTTTATATTCTAGCGCACCAAACTTAAATTGATTATGAAGTGCCTCTCACGATTGTTAAAGTGTCAAAAGGTAAGAAATTATCTTGTGTATTCCTCCTAACAAGATAAATAGTAAGAAAATGAATAACCTCTTTTGACTTTTTCGAAGAGATTGAAAAACAAGAAAAAAGTTAACTACTAATGAGAATTGTACTTTTGTAATTTGATTTACTCACCAACGATTCCTCATTGGCCTTAGAACCAAGAACACCTAAAAGAGATTCAAGAAATTCTTCTACATTGTTCTTGTTGCCTCGAACACTCTTAATCTCAGAATCATTAAAATACTCACTTCCAAAACCTGCAAAACATACAAATCTTAAGACAAATTTTCATTAAATTAGGTAAATACGGAAAATACATCTCTCAAAAAGTAGTACATGTACATATCTGCGTCATTTAACAAATGGTCTATGTAGATATATTTAACGTTTAACAAATAATGTATATTTATCCTTTTCGTTACAAGATTGAATTTTAAGAGATTCTAAAATTATTTTTTTAATTCAAAAAATGTCTCATGATTTTACGAAACCACCCATTTCCTTTATACCTTTAGACTCTATCTAGAATCAACCTATCTAAGAAAATAATTTCTCTTTCATTCAGACCAGATTCAAATACATTTTATGACTGAGTAAAAGAGGAACTGGATTTTTTTATTTGAGTCGGATTTGAGGGTTAAAAATTTAATGATATATTTCTTTAAAGCAATATGACATTCTTAAAATTTAAAAATGAGTTTTAAAATTCTTTTAATCTAGTAAATATAGGCCTGTTAATCAAAATAATAAGTATATCACATTTGCTAGACAAGAGATTATGCATGAACTATTTTTCAATAAGGGGTATAAATCGATATTGCAAAGTTAGTGGTATTTGCACCTTTTATCCTTGTCACACCCCTTTTTTAACCCCAAATTATTCGTTTTAAGTTTGAGAGTTTTAAAAGTATTTTTATTATTAAAGTGACAAAAAGATGAAAATTTGTTTCGAAAAGGATTATTTACAATTAAATTCAGAGTCGCCACTTGACATAAATCGGGTGTGCCAAGTCAACTTTGAAAATCCTTTTTCAAAACAGTTTGACTCTAAAACTGATCCGCGGACAGAGATTCTGGTTAAGGAATTCTATTGACCGAAGGGAAGGTGTTAGGCACCCCTCGATCCTGTGGTTCGACCACGGTCGCTTGGTGGAGTATATCGACTAATTTAACATTACAAATGTATAAACCACACAAAAACACATATAACAATCAATCAAACACACGAATCAAAACAAATTCAAAATATAGTGTTCAGTTCAATTATACAGTCCCAAAATAAAAATGCGGAAAAATAAATCCTATTCTAAACTACACTAATCCTGAACTACGCTCCCGTGCTTTACCCGATGCCTAGGGTCTTGATCACGAACATCCTTCGCCAATATAATACGTCGGGGCATTTCCCGGAGAATAAATACAATGAGTCTTGGGGCATTCCCCGGCTAAATGAATACATTTTTTCAGTGCTAGAAAACCAAATCATTCAACAATCATTTCAAATCATCCAACAATTCACAATTTCTAGATTTGCTTATCCGACGTACCGTTTGCCTACCAAATTTCAACCTATCATGATACTATTGCGTTTAACGACATCAATACTTATTCCGAATTTAAAAATTGTCAACAAATCAAAATAATCAATATTCATTTTTAATCACTTTTCAATTCCGCCTCCCGAAATTCCTTTCCACCCACATGATTAATCAAATTTCATACAAAGTCAATAATAAATCACGAAAAATAAAATTATTTAACCACCTTATCAAATGCATCAACCACACGAATCACGTAAATCATAACATGAACATCACATTAAAATAAAAATAGGAAGATATAGAGTAGAAGAATTGAACCTCAATTTTATTTCAACAGGAGATAATCCTACTGAATAGAACCGCATTCAAAGCCTCTAACCAAACCTCAACAACGAACAAACCAATCTCGATGTGTGCTTTTCATTCTATTTTCGACATCCCAAATCGAAATCGAGAAATAAAGAGGTACCCATACTCGAACCCGAAGTCTCCGTCGTTGCTCCGTTCCTTTTCTGGCAGATCTCACTGAAATTGGGACTGGTTGGGTCAGTTTGGTGGTTTCCCAGCGGTTTCCGATGGATTTTCATTGGGCATTCTCCAGAAAAGGGACGGGGTCGGATTTTTGGTGATTTACCAGCGATTTTTCGGTGTGAGATCGCTGGAACTGTTACCCCTGATCTCCTCATTTTTTAGCTCCCATGTTTTATACCCCTTCTCTCCCACTCAAACTCAGATCTTTATTGTTTTACTCTCACATTTCTCACTCTCTCATGGATCTCCCTTCGTCTCTCACTCTAATCTCTCAGTGTATGTGTAGAGTAAAAATTGAAAATAATGGAGGATTGGTGTGTGGAATCTTTTTGAGGGTCAGTGAAGAAGGTGGATTTTTGTGTTGTTGTGTTGTTGTTGTTCAAGAATGGGAGAGGATTTCTGTGTGTATATTCTCTATCTATGGAAATTATTCCCCAATTTGGGTCCCCATCAGTGTATATGTATATTGTGTATTTCTTTGTGACCAAGAAAAAGAGAGGGATCACATGGGGTAGGGGTATGGGGTGGTTAGGTGATAGATGAGGTGTTGTTTTTTAATTGAAGGGGTAGAGGTTAGGTGTCCATTTTTGCTTGGGTGAGTTGTTGGAATATTAGAATGAGACAAAGTTTGTTATGACTTGTTATTTGGATAAAACAAAACAAAAACAAAAATAAATACATAAATAAGTAAAAGATGAGGTGGTTATTTATTTTCTTGGGAAAAATTATAAAAGTGGGGTTAAATTGTGTGATATCGAAATAAGAAATATTTTTGACGGGACAAAATTATGTGTCTACATCATTCCCCTTTGAATGTAAACACCAAGTGTTTTTATACAAAGAAGTAGACAACGAGATAGAATTTTATCCCAATCATTATTCGAAGAAAGCAATAGAAGAAAGAAGGGCAACCGAGTCTTGACTTAGGAAACCCTACCTACCCAATTTATAGGGGAGTCAGGTGATAGGTATCTCAATGGATTGAAAGGAGATGGACTATATCGAGTTGGAGAGTCGAGTGAGGTTCCATCGAGGTTTCGGTCCACGGCTCTATCATTACATCAAAATGAAATTTACAAGTTAACATATAAATGAAATTAGAAAATCCTATATATTCATCTTTCCTTGACTCTTGGCTCGAACTTTATCACTCAATTCTTCAGGCGGGCTCCTCACTTTCAATTTCTTTTGACTTGTTGCTTGGCTTTCAGTTGCTTCGCTTTGTTGCTCGACTTTTATTTATTCGCCCTGCTTTTCAGGCGGGCTTCTGACTTGCCATTTTTGTCTTTCAATTTCATCACCCTGTTCTTCAGGCGGGTTCCTGGCTTGCAATTTCTTCAATTTCCCATTTTGTCACCCTGTTCTTAAGGCGGGCTCCTGACTTAAAATTTTCTCACCTTGTTCTTCAAGCGGGCTCCTGAAACTAGAACGACAATTATTCCAAACAAAGATTATAATAAAGAAGGATTTCATCATTTTTTGAAAGTAATGTCCCATTTTCTCGGAGGATCCTAAATAGAAAGTAAATTCTCATTTTTTGGGAGGGTCCTACACAGAAAGTAAAATCTCATTTTTTAGGAGGGTCCTGAAGAGAAAGTAAAATCTCATTTTTCAGAAGGGTCCTGAGGAGAAATTAAATTCTCATTTTTGGGGAGGGTCCTGAATAGAAAGTAAAATCCCATTTTTCAGGAGGGTCCTGAATAGAAAGTAAAATCTCATTTTTCAGGAGGGTCCTGAATAGAAACTAAAGTCCCATTCTCCAGGAGGGTCTTGAACATAAAGTAAAATCCCATTCTTCAGGAGGGTCCTGAACAGAAAGTAAAGTCCTATTTTTCAGGAGGGTCCTGAACAAAAAGTAAAAGCCCATTTTTCAGGTGGGTCCTGAACAAAAAGTAAAATATCATTTTTCAGGAGGGTCCTGAACAGAAAGTAAAGTTCCATTCTTCAGGAGGGTCCTGAACATAAAGTAAAGTCCCTGAACAGAAAGTAAAGTCCCATTCTTCAGGAGGGTCCTGAACATAAAGTAAAGTCCCATTCTTCGGGAGGGTCCTGAACAGAAAGTTAGTCCCATTTTTTAGGAGGGTCCTGAACAGAAAGTAAAATTTCATTTTTCAGGAAGGTCTTGGACATAAAGTAAAATTCCATTTTCTAGGAGGGTCCTGAACAGAAAGTAAAGTCCCATTGTTCAGGAGGGTCCTGAACAGAAAGTAAAGTCCCGTTTTTCAGGAGGGTCCTGAACATAAAGTAAAGTCCCATTTTTCAGGAGTATCCTGAACAGAAAGTAAAGCCCCATTTTTCAGGAGGGTCCTGAATATAAAGTAAAGTCTCATTTTTCAGGCGGGTCCTAAACAGAAAGTAAAGTCCCATTTTTCAGAAGGGTCCTGAACAGAAAGTAAAATCCCATTTTTCAAGAGGGTCCTGAACATAAAGTAAAATATCATTTTCTAGGAGGGTCCTGAACAGAAAGTAAAGTCTCATTTTTCAGGAGGGTCCTGAATAGAATGTAAAATCCCAGATATGCCTTCCCAATGGTAGCTGAACTTGCTGAAAAGAAATTTGCCCCTGATTCATCAAAGACAATTTTGTCAGTTAAAAACTTTGTGGTGGTTTGCAGCACTTTGACTTTCCAGACATCTGTTGCAACACTTGTTCCTTTCATCTTTGTTCAGATTGTTGATATTTGCCCCTTTCTTGTCGCGTCATTGACCCGGATCCAGATTGAGGGAAATGAGTTCTTACTCAAATAATGAATTTCTATTTTACTATGCCTCTGAGATGCACCTTTTTCAAATCTGAATACTCCCATGAATCTAGTAGCCTATCGGTTGATAGACTTTCTTTGCATTGTGTTGAATTACGATCATATTTGTTTCATCTGCTAGTCCTTGGCTTTTTCTCATACAATTGGAAAGTCTGGTAGCAAGTTTTGAAATCCTTTCTCGCTTGTTTTGACACAGACTTGACTTAAAGTGTAAAGAAATGACGGTGACTTTTATTTTAATAAATGACATAAAAAGACAAAAATATGAGCATGTAAATAAAAGAAAAGGGCAATGTCCCTTATTCAAATAAGAAAACTTATCTGAATACTACAACCAACTCCAATGACTATGACATGCATTTTTGATTAAGCTGCCTGATCTTCCAATCCAAACTTTCCATTTGTTGTTGAGTTCATGCCTTTGCCGCTGAGCCACTTTTTCAAATCCATTGGACTCATATATCTCATTCAATTGACGACATCTTAAAAGACTTTCGCCAACAAATCTCTTTCCTTTTTACTTTTCTCTCAAACTCGCCATCACCTCACGGTGCCCATAAGGATTTTCACCAATAAGACTCTCTCATTTTTATTTCTCTCAACTCCCCATCGCCTCATGGTTCCCGTGAGGGTTTTCACCAGTAAGACTCTCTAATTTTTATTTCTCTCGACTCACCATCGCCTTATGGTGCCCGCGAGGTTTTCACTAATAAGACTCTCTCATTTTTATTTCTTTCCTGATTTTTTATGCTGAGAAAGACAAGTAGTACCCCACAATGTATCATCGTATCCATTGCATGCTTAGCCTTAACATTATCAAAGATTGATTAGAAGGACTTTTTTTGGTTGTACCTTGGCTTTTGGATAAGGTTAGAAAAGGATGGCAAGAGGCTCAAACGACACTTGAAGTGGGGGTGGGACTTACAACTTTTGGAATCGACTCAAACAACACATTAACTCATGCCTCATTTTTTGTTGTCTGGGTGACTGTAAAATCTTTATTTGGTTAGACCGAGCCTTAAATAGGGCAGCCTACGTATCTCACTCCCAAGAGAGGAGAATCAGGTCACACGTAGTTCCATCAGCTTGTTCTTTGTTTTGATCTAATTTTCTTTTACTTTTCTTTTATTTTTTCATGCTTTTCTTTTATTCTTCTTTTCTTGACATTTTATTTTTTTACTCCGTTTTGATTCCAAAAGAGGGATATGAAAGAAAATAGAACTAAGCTCAACGGGGTAAACAAAGGATGACACAATGTTTGGATAGAAGAATGAAGTTCCTTCATTATATCAATCTTAAAAATGCAAGTACTAAACATACAACAGAACCAACAAAGAATAAAGTATCATCCATAATATCTTTTGATCGCATCAACATTGATAGCCATTTCTGCTATTTTGCCTTCGATATCTGTCAAATATAAGGCTCCATTGGGAAAAACTTTCTTTACAATAAAGGGACCTTGCCAATTTGGAGAGAACTTGCCTTTAGCTTCAACCTGATGAGGGAGGATACGTTTCAATACCAACTGACCAACTTCAAAATTCTTAGGACGTACCTTTTTGTTATATGCACGAGGCATTCTCTTTGATACAATTGGCCATGATATATCGACGTTAGTCTTTTTTCATCCATCAAACTTAACAATTCCAATCAGGTTTTGACCCACTCATCATCATCAATATCTGATTCCACAATGACTTGAAGAGAGGGATTTTCAACTTCTGCAGGAATGACTGCTTCTGTCCCATACACCAATAAATACAGAGTTGCCCCTATTGAAGTGCGAACAATAGTGCAATAACCTAGTAGTGCAATGACAACTTCTCATTCCATTGCCTAGACCCTTGTACCATTTTTCGTAGTATATTCTTGATATTCTTATTGGAAACTTTCATAACGCCATTTGACTTTGGACGATATGGAGTGGAATTTCGATGTGAAATCTTAAACTTTTGGCACACTTCTTGCATCAAATGTCTATTGAGATTGGCAGCATTGTCTGTAATGATCATCTTTGGAACTTCGAACCTACTAATGATATTGGTATGCACAAAATCTACTACATCCTTCTTGGTTACTGACTTGAAAGTTACTGTTTCTACCCACTTTGTGAAGTAATCAAT
Organism: Capsicum annuum; assembly: GCF_002878395.1. Lineage (NCBI taxonomy): Eukaryota > Viridiplantae > Streptophyta > Magnoliopsida > Solanales > Solanaceae > Capsicum > Capsicum annuum. The sequence goes on along the minus strand of NC_061118.1, from coordinate 38,350,244 downwards.
GGCTACCAAAATGAATCTATGCCCATTCGACGCTTTTGGCTCAATTGGTCCAATCAAGTCCATTCCCCAAGCTACAAATAGCCATGGAGCAGCCATTGCATGCAACTCAGCAGGAGGAGAATGTATCTGATCACCGTGTACTTGATATTGATGACACTTTCGAACAAATCGAATAGAATTTCTCTTCATTGTAAGCCAATAATAACCTGCTCGAAGAATCTTCTTTGACAAGACATAACCATTCATATGAGGCCCACATACTCCAGCGTGTATTTCAACCATGATTGTCTAGGCTTTTTTTGCATCTACACACCTCAGAAGTCCCAGATCTCTGATTCTCTTGTATAAAATTCCCCTACTTAAGAAAAATCCGCTAGTCAAATACCTAACAGTCCTCTTTTGATCACTGGTGGCATATGTTGGGTCTTATCCTGACTGAATGTATCGCTTGATATCAAAGAACCAAGGTTCGCCATTGAGCTCTTCTTCAACTACATTACAGTAAGCATGTTAATCATGACTCTGTATATGCACTGGATTGATACGCCCAAATTACAACTCTCAGTAGAAAGTGTAAGCGGTCGCTGTCAAATATAGAACCCAACTTGGTTGGGTATCGAATCCCACAGGGAATACTGTGCTCACTAAGTGTCGTAATTGTTATTAAACTATTGATCAGAGTTTCTTAACCAAAATGTTTTTTTTTAATTTGTAAAATGATAAATTGTAACAAGATTAGTTCAACTAATAATTTTCTCGGTATTTCATAACTTTATGAGATTAATCATACCAGGGTTATGATCACCAAAATACCAGCATCATTTGGGTTGTGAATTATTTATGAGTTCCACTTAACAAATTCAATTGCAAGAAAGGTTGAATCATATTCTATATCCATTAGTTTCTCAACCTAAATGGATAGGTTATCCTATAATTTTCTCAAACTCATAGGATGCCTTGTTCTTTCAACCTAATTCTCATGTAAGCTAATCCTATTAGGGCAATAGCTATTACTCTGAAGGTTAAGACCCTTAGAATTCATGTAAACACCTTTTTTTCCCCATAAACACTTTCCTCTTAGACAAGTGGTGTTCTATGGCTTATTCCTCAAGTTTGCAACCAAGAAAAGTCATGAAATTGAAGAAAGGTTTATGCAATGTTATTCAATTATGGAACTCAAATTGATTCCCAACCCATAAATGCATCTCACATTAAGGATCCCATAACCCTAGTTATGAGATTTAGCCACAACACTCCATAGAAGATAAAGAATTCATTCTTGTATTATTAATAAATAAATGGAAAGTTTACTTACAAAGAACCCCAAGAATCAGTTCTTGAAATCTTCAATGATCAGTTGTTTGATACTGAAATTCTCCAAAGTACTTGGATACCAAGAGGTTCAATAGATGAAAATAAAACTTATAAAAGGTAAAAGATGCGTTCTTAACCCTAAAAGTTGGTATTTATATGTCCCAGCTAAAAAAAGAATTTAAAAATGGAAAAATCGTGTCCCATTTGACGGTCCATATGACGGATCGTCAAAGATCTGACGGTCTACCATCTTTCCCGTCACTCAATTCTTCTGAATGGTAGTTTTTGGATAACATCTGACAATCCACCTAGTGTTCCATCGATGGACTGACGGTCCGCCATTTTTACCATCGCGGAGTTCTTTTGGAAGACAGCTTCTGGATAAGAACTGACGGTCAATCTGGGGGTCTGTCCCAAGATTGATGGTCCACCACTTTGACCATCACGGAGTTCCTCTGGAGAACAGGTTCTGGATAAGCATTGACGGTCAATCTGGTGGTCCGTCCCATGTCTAACGGTCCACCACCTTGATCGTCACTAGTCCCTCTGAGAAGTAGTTTCTGGATAAGTATTGATGGTCTATCTGGTGGTCCGTCACATGTCTGACATTCTGCCATATTTTCCGTCACTCGTCTTCTCTGGAGGCCTTGTTCTGGTTCAACTTGACGGTATATATGGCGGTCCGTCGTAAACCTGAAGGTCTGTCATTTTGACCATTAATTCCCCTTTTCTGCTACTTTTTCCAGTTTTCTTCTGTGGTTATCTCCTTTCACTGAAACACTAAAAACCTTCATTAAATATCACTTTGGTTGCTTGAAAACATACAATTTTCCTAAGAAAATGATGCTAAATGTTCCATAAAACACCGGAACATCAATACCCTCAACTTAAGATCATTGCTTGTCCTCAAGCAACTCAACACCAAATTGTGCACATGAACAATAAAATGATAGGCAACCAACCATTGAAACATTCTCTTATGCAAATATTCACTCATCAGCTTAATCTCATGCATTTAACATAACATAATCCACACCCAGCATTTTTTATAATTCTACACACAAGCATGAATGTTACATCCCACGGATAAAAGCAAATTCAGTAAAACTTCGATTGCCCTCACAACAAAGAAGTCCACCACTCATTATATGATGTGGATACTGTCCAGCTCTCACACTCACAAAAAAGTTTCAAACATAGCCTAAGTACCCATAGGCTTGCCCTGGCCATACGACACGTCCTCACGGTTGACTCACTAGGATCAAACAGGTCTTTTCAAGGCTTACAACAAGGTTTAGGATTAGGTGGGGTATGTTTTCGGGTGAAGTGACTCATTGAAACTTAACTCTCCTTGCCTTAGCATATTTTCACCCTCAATTTGCTACTTATGTCATTTTTTTTCTTTTTTTAATAGAAGAACCAGTCACTCTTAACTTATGCTGATCCAGGCAGTGATCAATTGTTTCTAATTGGATTCTAGATCACACTCTATTGAGGTCTTTCATTTTTTAACACTAGCCACCCTCAACTTAGATGCTTCGTCTAAGTTAAAATATACAATGTTAGAATTTAGCTAAGTTCAGATCTGAATGTTAAAGTCCTATGGAGAGTTACTGACATGGGAAGGAGGTTAAACCAATTCTTAGAGGTACAAGATGGGTTCAAACAGGAACAATCTTTCAGGCCGGGTTGCCTCTTTAGGTTAGAAGGTTTAGAACTTCAAGGAGGCCTGTTATCCTATCCTAATGACTCCACTAGAAGACTGTATCCATGGCTCGGGCAAGTTCTAGGTCTTATCCTATGAAAGAACTGCAAGTAAATCCTCACACCCACAGGCATCGAAGTTAAACATTCTTTACAATTCTCAGAATGTTCATTACATGATTCATGCACTTTTTTACAGACCAATGCTGAATACAGAATTACTGATGGTTATTTGCACATGCTTAACTAAAAAAGTAAATAATTACAGACACATGTTTAACGTATTATGCCAACATCATTCATTCTCCATATTTACAACTAAGTTCTGAAACAAAATATCGGCAACAACATCCAACCATGGTATAAATACCCCCACCCCTACACAGAAAAATATACATTGTCCTCAAAGTAATAAATTACCGTACATGAGAATTGGGATATTTACATGGCCTCTCACTCCTCTGAGGCATCTGTCAAGTGTGGTGAGTCTCCATAATCCTCACCCTGCAAAATATTGGCCCTTATGGTGGTAGGAGCACTCACAACTTCACCCTCGACATTTTGAGGAATGGTTTCCCGAATTGAACCTGTACTTTGCCCCCTTTCTAGGGCAGCACTAGTAGAGACTTCTGCCATTTCATTTTCTTGTTCTCTTTGCTTCCTTTCAACTTTCTTCTTTGATTTCTTCACAGCTCTCTTCAGGTTGTGCTTGTCTAACTCCTCAGGTGACATTGCTTCACTCTTTCTCCTTTTTTTTCTTTCCTTACTGCTTGTTCATCCATTTGCTGCTTGTCTTTATCCTTCACTGGTCTATTCATCAGATCCAGAATACCCTCATCATCATTACTTACTGCCAGATCAAATGCAGATGGTTGTGATTGTTTCTTCTTTAACTCAGCTATGTCAGCCTTTGCCTGCTCAAATTCAGCCATGAGCTTGGCAAGATCAGGAAGAGATAGTGAATCTAGACTTTTGTTGATGCGAGCTTCCATGTTATCCATTCTCACTTGAATAGTTTGAAATGGCCTGACTTCTTTGGCCACGATTTCATCCACAAAAGGTTTGAAATCTCCAACCCACCTTTCTAACTGCTTCTGGAACCGTTTTTGATTCTTTACAACTTTGACAAAATTCACCGGGTTGAATCTATATTCTGGAAAATCTGCTCCACTAGCAAACTGCATAGAATCTGACCCTACAGACGTACCCTGGGGCACATAATCAGGAGGCACGTATGTGGTAATAGGTAAAGGTATACCTTCGGGCATTTTTGTGCCTTCGAGAACTGGTACAGACGGAGACTGATATGCTGGAGGCTTGTTCATTCAAATGTCAAACTTTGACTCATCTCAGGACTTCTCAATGTCCTGTTTATGAGTGGCTAAAACTTTATTATCAATGCCTCGAATTAGCGGCACACCAGCTTGTTTGCATAATGCAGTAATCAAACATGGAAAAGGTATGGAAGTAGTTTACTTATGTGCCCTCACAAACATCTTATCTGCAATTAGCTGGCTGAAATTAATGTCCAACCCTAAAATCAAACTGGCTACCATCACGACCCTGTGATTATCCAAGTTTCCATCTCCTTTAGTTGGCATTAACCTCAATCGAACAACAACGCACCAGAACTTAGCCTTGAAACTAAGTGTGAATTTTGCAATGTGTTCTTTAGGGTTAGTTGCCCAGGATGGATTTCCATCATCAGTGATCAACGATGCTGCCCAACTTCTCTGGCTAGAAGCATTTCTCATTCTATATTTGAAATCAGGGACAACAGGTAGAGCTTCGTATGCTGGCCCAAACAACATTCTGTTGATAGTTTGGGCCGAGATATCAACAACTTCTCGAAATGGAATAGACTCCATGTTTGGTCTATTCAAAATCAAAGTCCCCTTTGGACTTTCAGCTTTTACCAGACAAATATAATTTGCAAAAAATTCCCTTACCTAGTTTGGTTGGTACTCCCCTGGTGTTGTGCTCATCTATGCCAATCCATAATCATTGAATTGGCGTTCTAGTTCTGGATATTCATGAAGCTCCGTGGCCATAATTTGATATTCTTTAGAGAATGATCTCCGGATCCCTTGAGCAGTGGGATGTAACCCGTCATAGAACTCTTTTTGTGCTCCCTCAATTTGCCACCTAATAGCATCTCGTACTTGGGGATCCTTCCGTCCGATCACATTTTCAGCTTCAGGTTCAGGGACTTCTCCTTGGTTCTCCACATTAGCCGCTTCAGTTTCACCTTCTATAGGTAATGGTTGAGTTGAAGCAACTGTCGCTTTATCTGGGCTTGAGTCGGTGAAACTAATGCTATTCACTCCCCTCCTCAGACTGGGATTATGATGGCTTCTCGTTTTGTTTGCCTGGTGTTATAGGCTGGTGTGGATGTGTTTCTAGCTTGCTGAGATTTTCCTCCCTTGGTTTATGTATTTTTAGGAGCTATGTCACCTAAAAATGGATTAAGAAATCAGTGCAAGGTAAAACACAGGCAAAATAGTTCATAGTGAGGCCTGACAGGAGATTTGACGGTCCACCAGTGGTGGGACAGTCCGTCAGATCCACCGTCAGCTTTATCCAGTATGTTTCATTTTTTTGACTTTTGGAATGGTCAAATTGGTGGTACGTCAAAAACTTGACGGTCCACCAGTCTGACCGTCAAATATAATCCAGAAACTCATTGTCTTTGACCTTTGGGACGATCAAATTAGTGGTCCGTCACAAAGTTGACGGTCTGCCATGTTGACCGTCAGACCTTCATCCTCAGGCACATTAGTGGGTTCGACTAATTTTCAGTGTAGCTTAAGATCAAATCAATTTTTAGCTTGAGCAACAACATTAAAACCACATTTTAAGCAAGACTTCATCCACTAAATCAAACTTAAGAATAAATCATTCAAAATCAACACCATTAGACTAAATCATGAAACAATCCATGCCCTTACTCTTTAAATGAACAAGAGAAAAGAAGTAAATGCTCATACCTTGATGTTGCAGTATTTTACTTGCTTGAGACTTCAGAGACTAAACTACTTGCAACTTCTATCACTTCTGTTACTCTTTAGTTTGTGATAGGGATAGGGAAAGAATGACCTAGCTTAAATAGAAAAGTGATGGAGGAGTGGAGGAGTCTCAGATAGGATAACTCAGTTCAGGTTCTTTGAATCTTGGAGAGGTGGAAAAATCAAAGTTCATGGAACGGTTACAATAAGAGTACCCGCTCAATTTTATTCTTAAAATCTCATTTTGGGTAAAATACAGAGTGCTTATAAAGAGTACCAATTTAACCCAACCCGATTTAGAATTAGGGTTAAAGTAACGGTCGAATTGATGGTCTATCATAAGTGTGACGGACCACCACTGGGAATGTCACCCCTCAGCTGAGTCGATGAGTTTCTGTTTTGGTGTGACAGTTACTGGGACGGTCAACCACAGTCGTGATGGTCCACCGAATTAGCCTTCACTACTTACCAAAATACAGGTCAGCAGTCTCGCTTCTGACGGCTGCTTTGACGGTCCACCATATACTTGATGGTCCACCACTCATGCCATCATGCCCTATCCAGTGAATGCATTTTCCTACCTATTTTTGACGGTTGAGTGTGGTGGCCCATCAGTAGTTTGGAGGTCCGTCAAGTGTACCGTCGCAACTTTCCAATAGCTCAAATGCACCAAATTTTCCTCTTTACAGCACTTTAGGTCCTGCACACTTCATAAACACATCAAAATTTCCCAAAAACATAAAATAGACTCTACTTATGGTTACAACAATATATTGTGGGTCGCCTCCCACTAGCGCCTGATTTGACGTCGCGGGACGACTTAGGTATCTCAAATACTCAGACTTCATCGAGGTAAAAGACATCAACACTTTTTATTAGGTCTTTTGGACCAATATAAAGTTTGATTCTTTTCCCGTTCACTTTGAAGACACTACCATCTTCGTTTTCAAGCTCGACTACTCTAGATGAGTAGACTTGGCTAATTTTAAATGGGCCTGACCATTTAGACTTTAACTTACCCAAAAATTGCTTCAGTCTGGAGTTGAAAAGAAGGACCAAATCACCTTTTTTAAATTCTCTCTGTGTAATCCTTTGGTCATGGTATTTATTCATCCTTTCTTTGTACAAATCATCTCTTTCATAAACTCTGAGATGGAATTCGTCCATCTCATTAATCTGCTCCAATCTTAGATCAGCTGTTTCCTTTTAATGCATATTCAGCCTTTTTAGAGCCCACAAGGCCTTATGTTCTAGCTCAATTGGCAAATGACATGCCTTTCCATAAACTAGCTAATATGATGACATGCCAATTGATGTCTTAAAAGCAGTTCGATAAACCCACAAGGCATCATCGAGCTTTCGAGACCAATCTTGTCTACTGGCATTCATAGTTTTGGCGAGAATGGCCTTGATCTCGCAATTTGACAGCTCCACTTGCCTACTAGTTTGCGGGTGATAAGGAGTTGCTACATGGTGTTGTTTTACTCCATACTTTGCTAATACAACCCTAAAGACTTTATTGCAAAATGGGATCCCCCATCACTTATGATTGTTCTTGGTACTCCAAAGTGGGAGAATATGTTCTTTTTCAGAAATGCCACAACTCTTTTTCCTTCATTGTCGGTAAAAGCCACGGCTTCTACCCATTTGATACATAGTCTACAACTACTAGGATGTATTTTAACGCATACAAGCTTACAAATGGGCCCATGAAGTCAATTCCCCATACATCAAATAACTTTACTTCCATCATCTTGGACATTGGCATCTCATGACGTTTGGAGATTGATCCTTGTCTCTGACATTGATCACATCTACGAATGAGCTCATATGCATCTCTGAATAGTGTGGGCCAATAGTAGCCACTCTGTAGTACTTTCTGAGCAGTGCGGTCGCCTGTATAGTGACCACCAATAGGTGAAGCGTGGCATGCTTCCAAAATATTCAGCATCTCCACATCTGGTACACAGTGCCTAATAACACCATCTGCACATCGCCGAAAAAGATAGGGCTCATCCCAGAAATACTGGGTAACATTATGAAGGAACTTTTTCCTTTGGAGAAAGGAAAGATTATCTGACATCACCTTACTTACCACGTAGTTTGTAAAATCAGCATACCACATAATCTGCTCGAACTTAGCAGCTAGTATCTTCTCATCCGAAAAGGAATCATCAATATCTAACTTGTTCTTGATTGCTTGTTCGTATTCAAGTCTGGATAAGTGATCAGCCACCTAATTTTTGCACCCCTTGCGATCCTTTACCTCAAAGTCGAATTCTTTAAGCAATAATACCCACCGGATCAATCTTGGCGTTGCATCTTTCTTAGCCCTTAAGTACCTCAGAGCTGCATGATCCATGTGGACCACCACCTTAGTCCCTAGCAAATACGCCTTGAATTTCTCAAAGGCGTAAACCACAACCAGAAGTCCTTGTTCAGTGATAGTGTAGTTCTTTTGAGCCCTATTCAGGGCTTTGCTGGCATAGTAGATTGGATGAAACAACTTATCCTTTTTCTGGCCCAACACAGCTCCAATCGCCACCCCACTAGCGTCGCATATTAGTTCAAATGGCTTTGTCCAGTCGGGAGAAATAATAACTGGAGCCTCCACTAACTTCAGCTTAATGCATTCAAACGCTTTCCTGCAGTCATTATCAAAAGAGAACTTGGCCTCTTTTTTAAGAAGTTTGCACAATGGGTTTGCAACCTTCGAGAAATCCTTTATAAATCTGCGATAGAATCCTGATGTCCAAGAAAGCTATGCACCCCTTTTACAGAGATGGGGGGAGGTAGTTTCTCGATAACCTCAACTTTGGCCTTATCCACCTCAATACCTTTCGTAGAAATTTTATGATCAAGAACAATGCCCTCTTTCACTATGAAGTGGTATTTTTCCCAGTTAAGGACCAGGTTAAACTCTTCACACCGCTGTAATGCTTGCTTAGATTCAGCAAGCATAAGTCAAAGAAATCTCTAACCACTGAAAAATCATCCATAAACACCTCCAAGGTGTCTTCAACCATATCAGAGAAAATCGACATCATGCACCTCTGGAATGTAGTCGGTGCATTACATAATCCAAAGGGCATTCTTTTAAAAGCAAATGTGCCATATGGGCACATGAACATTTTTTTCTCCTGGTCCTCAGGAGCAATGGAGATCTGATTATACTCGGAATACCCATTCAAGAAACAGTACCAATCTCTGCCTGCTAATCGATCAAGCATTTGATCCATGAATGGCATTGGAAAGTGATCTTTCAATGTCCACGAATTTAGCTTTCGGTAGTCCATACACACCCTCCAACCTGTGAAAGGCTTGAGTGATATTAGCTCGTTCTTCTCATTGGCTACTACCGTCATGCCCCCTTGGGCACACACTGTATAGGACTCACCTATTTACTATCTGAGATTGGGTACACCACCCCTGGATCTAGCCACTTGATGATTTCTTTCTTCACCACCTCTTACATAGGTGGATTTAGGCGACGCTGATGCTCAATAGTGGGTACTCAATCTTTCTCTAACTGAATCTTATGCATACATATGCCAGGAGGGATACCAATGATATCTGTAATAGTCCAACCAATAGCTCTCTTGTATCTCTTAAGAATAGAGATGAGAGATTCCACCTATTGTTCACCGAGATCAGTAGCAATAATAACTGGCAGCGTATTTCCACTACCCAAGAAAACATACCTCAGATGACTAGGTAGCTTCTTCAAGTCTAACATTGGTGGATCTTCAATGGATGGCTTCGCTGGTGGTGAAGGCCGATTATTAAGGTCAAGATCCATCTTCTTGGGGGCATAAGAATACAACCCCATTCCTGTCAAACCACAGACAGTTTCTTCATACTCATCAATATCCTCACGATCAAAGTTCATGAGCACAGCAGCCAATGGCTCAATAGTAAGTTGCTCTTCCAAAGATAATTCCAGCTCTTCCTCATAATAAATATCAACTATAGAGAACACATTTATTTTTTTGGGCTGCTTCATTGATTTGCATACATCAAAATGCACCACTTCATCGTTCATTTGGAATAAAAGCTCATTTGCTCGCAGATTAATAAGCACACTTCTGATTGTGAGGAAAGGTCGACCCAAGATTATGGGCACCTCGAAGTCCACCTCATAATCCAAAATAACAAAATCTGCAGGAAAAATGAAGGTAGCCACCTTCACTAATACATCATACAGAACTCCAATAGGCCATTTTACCAACCTATCTGCCATTACAAGCCATATGTTGGTTGGTGTAGGATCTCCCAACCCCAGCTATTTATAAATGGATAGTGGCATAAAATTAATTCTAGCCCTGAGATTACATAAGGCCTTGGCAAAATTCAAAGACCCCACCGTACAAGGAATAGTGAAGGCTCCCGGATCTGCCTTCTTCTGAACTAATGACCTTGTAGCAATCGTACTACAATGATGGAGATTATCAATTGGTTCATAACTTGTTGCTCTCTTATTTGTCAAAAGGTCCTTCATGAATTTGGCATACCCTGGAATTTGCTCCAATGCCTCAACAAAAGGCACATTTATAGTCAGCTACTTCAACATAGACATGAATCTATTGAACTTCATGTCATCAGTCTTCTTTTTCAGTCTTTGAGGGAAGGGAGGTGGTGGTTTTGGCAAAGTTTTAACCACAACTTCCTTTTCCTTGTCCTTCTTTTGTTCAAATGTAACAGTCTGCTGATAATCAGGTACAATATCTGGAATAACCCTATCTGATCCTGCAAATTCCATATAATTATCAATATCAGCTTTATCCACATCTTCTTCTATCACATCAACTACCGGCTTACCCATAGATTGGCTCTCCAACACTTTACCACTTCTAGTGGTAATTGCCATGCACGATCCATCCTTCTTAGGATTTTGGACTGTGTCACTAGGTAATGTACTGGCCTTTCTTTGATTAAGTGCCACTGACAATTGGCCCATTTGCTGCTCCAATTGTTTGATCAACATAGAATGTGAGTCAACCAATTGGTTCATAAAAAATAAATCATTTTTTACCTCAAGTACTCCAGCGTTGGTTGCTTCTACTCTCTTCAATAGCTTGGACATCATGTCCTTCATGGACATCTTCCTAGAACTAGACGTAGCTGCATCATAACTTCCAGGAGGAATATACAACCCACTCTTATCATTTTTGATTTTCCAATTTGCTTGGTCATGATCCTTGTATTCGATTCAATCATAATAGTTCTAACCTTGGTTTCCTTGGCCCCTACCTCGGAAACCCCCCTAATTGTGTGAGTAATTCACTTTCTCTTCGGAATCAGAGTCAGCTCTTCCCTGTGATGCAACAACTTTAACTTTATCTGTCTTTCCTGATAATAAATTCTTAGTGAGAAGTTCCATCTGTGTTTTCATGTGAGCTATATCTTGGTCACGTTACTCTTCCCTTCGCCTCTGTTCTGCAGTCAAACCAATAGATACAGTAGAGCTTGTTACCTCAGAATCCCTGGTATGCTAAGCTCTACTCTGCTTTGTCATATGATCTGCCATCTCGGGTGCCTCAATAAAGGTGAGATCCATGAATGACCCACCTGCAACATTATCTACCACTGGCTTGCACCGAATTCAAGGCTCTATATAATATCTCCATCAAATGGACATTTGTCATCTGATGATTTAGGCACCGCAAAAGCTTCTTTTTAAACCTCTCCCAAGTTTCATGGAGAGCCTCAGTTAGAAGCTGTCTGAAATTGCTTATCTCATCTCTCAATTGTGCTCTCTTGGATGGTGGAAAGAATCTTTCTAGGAAAGCGTCTTTCAGTTGCCTCTAATTGGTGATAGAGTCGAGAGTTAGCTCATTCATCCATAGAGTTGCCTCTCCAGATAGAGACAATGGAAATAGGCACAGATGAATTGCATTCTGACCAACCCCCGGATTGTCAAATGACTTGCATGTTGAGATAAAATTAATCAGATGTATATTTGGATCGTCGCATGCAAGTCCACCAAATAACCCTTTGAGTTGTAGCAGCTGGATCATAGTGCTAGTAATGTTTAACTTGGCTCTGGGTGCTAAAGGCGGAGGAATAATAACCCCTATGGCACCAGCCCCATCCAGTTCATCATCGTCATCATCAAAAGCAAACTGCACAGCTCTGCATTCAGGTCTAATTCTAGCATGGCGATCTCTGTTAATAGGTACAACCAAATCATCTGCACGCCTTGGATTTAATAGCTCATCATCACCCAGATTTTCATCATCAGGATTTGGTGCCCAACCTGGGTTATCAGCGTTCTACTGATTTACTTGCGCAGCTGCCAATGCAGCTAACCTAGCCTACTTCTGTTGAGCAGTTATTCTTTCAGGGTCTCATTGCGCATCCATTCTGCCAATGAGATGTGGTTCAGGATTTATAGGTAATAATGGTTGAACCGATCTCCGTGTATTTGGCATGCACAAAAGTCAACCTGTTCAAAATAAAAACAACAAACACAAAGTAAAGTTTGAGAATCTTTGACTAAAGGGTCTATTAACTATCACAAACTTAGTTGACAATCGTATTCCCCGGCAACGACACCAAAATTTGATACGCCCAAATTACAACTCTCAGTAGAATTTGTAAGCGGTCGCTGTCAAATATAGAACCCAACTCGGTTGGGTGTAGAATCCCACAGGGAATACTGTGCTCACTAAGTGTCGTAATTGTTATTAGGCTGTTGATTAGAGTTTCTTAACCATAATGGGGTTTTTTTTTTCAATTTATAAAATGATAAATTGTAACAAGATTAGTTCAACTAATGATTTTCTCCATATTTCATAACTTTATGAGATTAATCAAACCAGGATTATGATCACCAAAATGCCAGCATCATTTGGGTTGTGAATTATTTATGAGTTCCACTTAACAAATTCAATTGCAAGAAAGGTTGAATCCTATTCTATATCCATTAGTTTCTCAACCTAAATGGATAAGTTATCCTATAATTTTCTCAAACTCATAGGATGCCTTATTCTTTCAATCTAATTCTCATGTAAGCTAATCCTATTAGGGCATTAGCTATTACTCTAAAGGTCAAGGCCCTTAGAATTCATGTAAACACCTTCTTTTCCCCACAAACCCTTTCCTATAAGACAAGTGGTGTTCTAGGGCTTACTCCTCAAGTTTGCAACCAAGAAAAGTCATAAAATTGAAGAAAGGTTTATGCAATGTTATTCAATTATGGAACTCAAATTGATTCCCAACCCATAGATGCATTTCACATTAAGGATCCCATAACCCTAGTTATGAGATTTAGCCACAACACTCCATAGAAGATAAAGAATTCATTCTTGTATTATTAATAAATAAATGGAAAGTTTACTTACAAAGAACCCCAAGAATCAGTTCTTGAATCTTCAATGACCAGTTGTTTGATACTAAAATTCCCCAAAGTACTTGGATACCAAGAGGTTTAATATATGAAAAGAAAACTTGTAAAAGGTAAAAGATGCGTTCTTAACCCTAAAAGTTGGTATTTATATGTCCCAGCTAAAAAAAGAATTTAAAATTTAAAAATGGAAAAATCGCCTCCCATTTGACTGTCCATATGATGGACCGTCAAAGATTGACGGTCTATCATCTTTCCCGTCACTCGATTTATCCGAATGACAGTTTTTGGATAACATCTGATGGTCCACCTGGTGGTCCATCGATGGACTGACGGTCCGCTATCTTTACCATCGTGGAGCTTTTGGATAAGAACTGACGGTCAATCTGGTGGTCCATCCCATGATTGACGGTCTACCACTTTGACCGTCATGGAGTTCCTCTGGAGAACAGGTTCTGGATAAGCGTTGACGGTCAATCTGGTGGTCCGTCCCATGTCTGATGGTCCACCACCTTGATCATCACCAAGTCCCTCTGCGAAGTAGTTTCTGGATAAGTGTTGACGGTCCATCTGGTGGTCCATCACATGTATGACGGTCCACCATATTGTTCGTCGCGTGACTCCTCTGGAGGTCTTGTTCTGGCTCAACTTGACGGTATATATGGCGGTCCATCGTAACTTGAAGGTCCGTCATTTTGACCGTCAATTCCTCTTTTCTGCTACTTTTTCTAGTTTTCTTCTGTGGTTATCTCCTTTCACTGAAACACTAAAAACCTTCATTAAATATCATTTTGGTTTCTTGAAAACATACAATTTTCCTAAGAAAATGATGCTAAATGTTCCGTAAAACACCAGAACATTATGGATCAATGTAGGCTTTATCAGGATTTTGGAGCATTGAAGACAGAGTGGCTAAAGCATCAGCAATCTCATTATGAATTCTTAGAATATGCCTAAATTTTACTGACACAAACCATTGACATAGCTCTTGCAAGCATTGTCGATATGGTATGAGCTTCAAATCTCGCATCTCCCAATCGCCTTGAATCTGATGGACAAGCAAATCTGAATCCCCCAACACTAATAGTTTCTGGACTCTCCTATCAACAGCTAACCTCAAACCAAGAATGCATTCTTTATATTCCATCATGTTATTGGTACTATAAAATCAAAGTAGCGCTGTTATCGGGAAATATTGCCCCAATTTAGAGATAAGAACTGCACCTATTCCAACTCCTTTCATATTAACAGCTCCATCAAAGAACATCTTCCAACCTGGATCGGCATCTATAATGACTTCCTCAACACAGAATACCTCTTCATTAGGAAAATATGTCTTTAGCAGCTTATACTCTTCATCAATGGGATTCTCAACAAGGTGATCTGCCAAGGCTTGGGCTTTCATGGTTGTTCGAGTCATATATACAATGTTGAACTCGATAAGCAATATTTGCCACTTTGCCAATCGACCTGTCGGCATAGGCTTTTGAAAGATATATTTTAAAGGATCCATATGGGAGATGAGATAAGTAATAAAGGACGAAAGATAGTGCTTCAACTTCTGTGCTACCCAAGTTAGGGCGCAACACGTCCTTTTAAGAAGAGTGTACCTGGCCTCATATACAGTGGACTTTTTGCTAAGATAATAAATAGCTTGCTCCCTTTTGCCTGTTACATCATGTTGCCCCAATACACAACCGAATGAATTATCCATAACCGATAAGTACAAAATCAAGGGCCTGCCAGGCTCGGGTGGCACCAACATCGGTGGATTTGAAATATATCTTTTGATTTTATCAAACGCTTCCTCTCATTCTTAAGTCCACTCAACCACAACACTTTTTTTCAACAACTTGAATATGGGCTCACACGTGTTGTGAGTTGAGCAATAAATCTGCTGATGTAGTTCAGTCTACCCAGCAAACTCATCATCTCCATCCTATTCTTAGGTGGGGGAAAATCTTGAATGGCTTTGATTTTTGAGGGATCCAATTTAATTCCCCGACGGCTAACTACAAACCCCAACAGCTTTCCAGACGAAACTCCAAATACACATTTTGCCGGGTTGAGCTTGAGATTATACTTGCGAAGCCTTTCAAATAACTTTCTTAAATCTTTAACATGGTTAGCCTGACTCTTTAACTTAATAATTACATCATCTACATAGACTTCGATCTCCTTATGCATCATATCATGAAATAAGTGGTCATGGCTCTCATGTATGTTGCTCCAGAATTCTTCAAACCAAATGGCATCACTCGATAGCAATAAGTCCCCCATGGTGTTATAAAAGACGTCTTTTTTGCGTCTTCATCATCCATAATAATCTGGTGGTATCCAGCATAGCAATTCACAAAAGAAGCAACCTCGTGTTTAGCATAATTGTTCAGCAAAATACGGATTTTGGGCAACGGAAAATCATCCTTTGGACTTTCTTTGTTCAAATCATGGTAATCAAAACATACTCAAATTTTTTCATCTTTCTTTGGGATAGGAACAATATTGGATAATCACGTAGGATAACGAGCCACTCGAATGACTTTGACCTCAAGTTGTTTCATGATTTCCTCTTTGATTTTGATACTTACATCAGTTTTAAACTTCCTTAACTTCTGTTTGACAGGGGGGAAGGCAGGATCAGTTAGCAATTTATGAGCCACTAATTAAGTGCTTAAACCAGACATGTCATCATAAGACCATGCAAAAACATCCTTATAATCAATTAATGCTTGAATCATTCCATCTTTTAGATGTGGCAAAACATGTACACTGATTTTAGTTTCCCTAACATCTTCTTGATTCCCTAGATTAATTGGCTTAGTTTCATTCAAATTAGGATTTGGCTTGTCTTTAAACTATTCCAACTCTTTGCTTATTTTCTCTAGTGCCTCTTCTTCATCATATTCCCTCTCTTGCTTCATTATATCTTGATTAGTTTGGATTTTAAGATCAGACTGAAAATTCCGCATGTATGTTATGTCATTAGAATCAGCATAAAGAGAACTGTATAAAGAGAATGACAAAAACAAAATATATTAGACACAAAATAAGGGGACATTGTATTTCATTAAAAGGGAAAGATAGGAGGGTTTAAATATAAATGACAACAAAATGTAAGAAAGCTAAATTCCAAATTACAACCCCGGAATAACTCGGATAAATAGAAATAAAAACAAAATAATCTACCAAAACTCCCTCTTGACGGGGAGAGGAGTGACTTCCAAATTGTTGAGCTGGACCTCAGGACCTATGAACTGCAGTCTGCCTTACTGGTACCCTCTTTTACTTCAACCATGTCAACATCAATCAGCAGGTTCTGGAAGTCATCAACCAATTCAGCTTCAAATTCTACAGGCTTTGTGACATCGCTCTTGACAAATGATTCACTGAGTAGAAGCTTTGGGAGAGGGAGTGACCATGTTTCCTTTTTCCTTCCCTTGGCCTTCTTCAAATCTTCAGCTGTAGGTTTAAATCCTAGACCAAAAGTGCCCATGTTCTCTCTCGGACATATGGGACGAATAATACCGTGCAGAGACACTCCCAAACCTTTCCCTGGCACAAATATATATTTCAAAAGCTCACTCACCATCATGATAGAAGCAGAAGACAATTGTGATCCCGGAATAACCTGTTCTTTAAGGATACGATATACTGGCACTGTATTAAAAGTTTGATAGACAAATTTATCCTCTACATTATTTTCTTTAATTAGAGACAAGGGAGAATCTTTGTAGGTGGAAAAATCCCCTTCACCGTGAATAACCATTTCTTGCCTGTCATGCTCAAACTAGATCATCTGGTGCAATGTAGAAACAACCGCCTTGGTCTTGTGGACCCATGGTCTTCTCAACAACATATTGTAAGAGGATTCAATATTCAATACTTGAAACTCTAGGGAGAATTCAACCGGACCTATAATCAACATTAGTTCTATTTCGCCAATGGAGTTGGACTTTGCTCTGTCGAAAGCCCTAACACATACATTATTGGGCCTGATCCTCTCAACACCAATATTTAACTTTTGCAAGGTGGAAATAGGGCAAATATTTGTGTCAGAACCTTCATCAATCATGACATGAGTGATGTAGAAATCTTCACACTTCATGGTAATATAAAGCCCCCGATTATGCCCCGTACCTTCAACTGACAATTCATCATCAGAGATGTTGATCCGATTGTCCTCAAAGATTTTTCTGGCCATTTTCTCAAGCTGATTTACTGTAATCTCCCTACAAAACATATGCTTCATTTAATACCTTTAATATAGTATCACGATGTTCCTTGGAATGGAACAACAACAATAAGAGGGAAATTTGAGCAGGGGTCTTCTTCAACTGATCTGTTATTGAATACTCCAACAATTTCATCTTTTTTAAAAATTCTTCAGCTTCTTCTTCAGTGACAGGCTTTTTGATAGATGAAGGCCCACTCATGATTGGCTTGGGCTTCCTTAAACCTTCAGGCATAAAGCATCTTCCTGGCCGAGTCAGGCTCCCTATCTAGTCTACCTCTTCCATAACTTCCTTCCCCTGATAAGTCATCACAGTCCGCTTATAGTTCTAAGGGACCTTTTTCGTATCAACTATCAGAGGTTGGGTCATTGATTTGATAACAATAGGCACTGTTAGTGCTTTTTTCACCGTCAAGATAGGATTACCCGGAGCTTCTACCACCGTCAACTTAGGTTTATCCTGACTTAAATCAACATATTTTCTGGCACCTTACACCGTGATCACTGGTTTCTTTGTGCTTTCTTGGGCTTTATCTTTTCCCATTCCTTCCTGGCTTAATGGCATTTCTTTCAACGACTCTGCCACATTTACCAATTTTTCCTCATTGGTTTGTATTTTGAAAATAGGATTATAACATCTTGACAACTCTTTCCCCTCATATATCAATTCTAACATATTTGTTTCAGCATGGGTTGGCAGCAGATTCTGGTTAATGTTTGGAACCTCTGGGGCCTGGACCAGCATCTGATTTGTGTTAATTAAATCTTGGATTGCTCTTTTCAAATACCATCATTTCTCAATATCATGGCCTGGCATGTCAGAATAATACGCACACCTTAAGGAATAATCAAGATTCCTCCGAGGCTGATTTAAGAGCCTTCCTTGAATTAGGCTCAAGACCTCCATCTTTATCAACCTATCAAACAAGCTAGCATATGATTCCCCAAGAGGTGTGAACTGATTTTTGACCACCTTCTCTTTCTTATACTCGGGCCTAGGTTGGAAACTGGGTCTAGCAGGGTTTTGGTAATTTAGAAGAGTTAAAGGATGATTTTGAGAGGCTTGCACATGCCATTACGAGTAAGAAGGGGTTTGGACATATGGCTACATGCTATATACTAGGTACGGGGGTGGTGGAATGGAATATAGTGGGTTTTGAGGAGGGTAGTAATGGTGTGGAGGAATATGTAGAGTTTGGGAATAGGCTTGGACTTGGGATTGGGAATAGGGGCGAGACGATCTTTTGGGATAGGAATGAGTTCCAGCTACGACGATCGCCACGTTCTCTTTCTTCTTTTTTCCTCTAAATGCTCTAGAGCCATCTTGAATCGCTTGGGTGGTGGCTTTCAATGCGGCAAAACTCACTATTCAGCCAGTCTTGATTCCGTCCTCTATCATCTCCCCCATTTTGAGGACTTCAATAAAAGACTTTCCCATTGCCAGAAGTAAATGTTGAAAATAGGTCTTATCCTGTGCCTAAATGAAGACCTCTACCAGCTTACTCTCCTTCATTGGAGGCTTTACCCTGACGGCCTATTCAAGCCACCTTATCGCGTATTCCCTAAAGCCTTCAGTACTTTTCTTCTTCATTTTGACGACGGATTTTTCATCAGGAATCAGGTCGATGTTATACTGAAGATGTTGAACAAACTCAGAAGCTAAGTCATCCTAGCAGTTCTACTTGTCGATATCTTGATCGACAAAACCATTCTAAATCCAAATCAGAAAGACTCTCATCAAAGAAAGCCATGAGCAACTCTTTCCTTCCCCCTGCATCCCTCAATTGGTTGCAATAACATCTCAAGTGTGCCACGGGATCACCGTGCCCAGCATACTTCTCGAACTTGGGCATTTTAAAACTGAGGGGAAGGTTGACGTCTGGGAACATACAAAGATATTTATAGGAAACACTCTTATAATCTTCGATTCCCTAGAAATTCCTCATGGCCTGTTCCAAACTTTTCAATTTTCGTGCTATGATCTCCTGTTCCTCTGTTGCAACAAGTTTCTCCGTATCAAACTGAAATACAGGTGGCTGAGTGTACCTATACGGTTCATTAATCCTCAAAGTAGGCTCCGTGGCATAATACTGATTATCTGAAACCTTCAATACTGGCTCACTAGCAGACCGAGGAAGCACCATTGTCGTACGCACAACATACGTGGGAGCTTCAGGTGGTGGCAGAGCCATGAACACAGGCGCTGCCGGTGGCGCCGACTGAGTCATGGGCCTTAGTTGAGGAACTGCCAGGGGAACACTAGAAGTGCCAGGGTAATATTACCGCGGAGTGAATCTTGGTACGTGCTCTGGTAACTCAATAGGAACAGAGAATTATGCCTGAGAGAGCGGTGGGCAATTTGGAATATTTCTAAGGTCTTCAAGGAGTGGAGGAGGAGGCATGCTACTAGCCCATGCTCGGTCCATATCTATCAGATGTTGTCTAAGTCTCAATACCTCATCATTGCATTCTAAATTTTCTTCCCTGGGATCCAGATCTGGGTCAATGAGTGAATTTTCAATCTCCCTACTAGCCATGATCTAGTGAAGTACGTATGACTAGCCAGAGTGATACAAACCAACCACTTATTTGAAAAAACATGCTCATCAAAGACAAAACTCGTTAAGATTAGGTTAGGCAACAAGCATAAAGATCACATTGTATACATCCTAGGTTTATGCACATTTCTACAGGAATTTGAGGGTAATGGGGCTATTTTAACATCATCCCAATTTTCCATTACATTATCATACCTCGCTCTTTCTACTTTTCACCCTCACTTCTCTCTTCTTTTGCATTAGTCTTTTTTTTTTTCGCTTTCTTGTCTCATTGCTCTTCCTTTCTTTTCTTCTCTCGGTATCTCATTTCTTTTTATCATTCTTTATGGCTTTTGCTTTTCTTAAAAAAAGGAGAGTTGGGAAAAATTAAAGAAATAAAATAATTAGATCAAACTCAAAAGTAGGTTGCCTACGTATCATGTTGTTGATAAATCAGATCTTGCGTAGTTCGGGAGGCATGTGCATAAAATCACAAGGTAGAAGATTTTTACGATTTTTGATTTTTTTTTGATGAAAAATAAATAAAAGAAAGAACAATGCAGGTTACTACATTTCATAAAAAGACAACTAAAATCGACTTCGAATTTAACACAACCTTAAAACTAATCAACCAAGACTAAACAACACTCTAGACCCATAGGACGACATGTATGACATTCCTAATGAAGACCCTAGAGTTTAAAACAAACTTGACACGAACTTTAACAAAGACACAACAATACAATGACAGAAAAATAAAGGACTCAAAATAAAGGATAAGAAATGCCCCTTTAGATTGGTGCTCTATCTGATGACCCTGGCTGAGATGACCCTGTTTGTGAAGTTCTCTTTCTCCCATTCAAACTTTGTGGCATATCTTGCAAGGACATTGTGATATTGGGGAAAAAGCTTCTAGCACGTAATCTTGCCTCTTGGGGAGTACACCTAAAAAGATTTTTCTGAAACCCTTGTACATTCGTGAGCAATCCTGATAACTGAACTCTTGATAACTCTATTTTTCCCCCAAGTTCGCATTTCCCCTATCATCACCTATGCCCACTTCTTGTATTCGCCCTTTAAGTTGCACTGGTAACGGCCTACTTACACCTTCAGGTATGGTTTGTAGCCAGATCTCATATCTCAGAGTGTACCCTGGATTATCCAAACCTTCTTTGAAAGTATCCACACCCATCTCTGTCGCGTGATTCCAGAATTGCTCGTATTTGCTCTCACCTAATGCTTGGTTCTTAAAGTACTCAATATCTTTTAGAAGATCCACCACTGGTGGAACGTCTTGCAATCTACCCAATTGGCACATTACCCTAGCAGGAGTGTATGGTCAAGTACAATTAAGTCCTATCATAACCAAAAAGAGTTGCATCTGACACCCAGATAAGATTGTTTTTGGACAAAGCCATAGACATCTCCATAGAATGTTATCCTCAGTTCTTGACTCGAGAAATTCAATCCAAGCCTCGATTTCCACGGGTAGCAAGAATTTGGCAAGTGGCTTTCACAACGGTCAATCACATCTGGTCTAATTAGAGAAGGTACATGCAAATGCTCCATCAACCATAGTTTCAACATCAGGTTACTTCCCTGAAAAAATATCATCCCTCCCTTCACTTCGGTTAAAGCCTTGTATATTTCTGTTAAGATCATAGGTATGATAGTAACCTTGTCCCCTTGTTCCTCATGAAATAAGGCCATCACTACAGATTGTAAACGAGTATTGATGCATTTTTTTTCTAGTGGAAATACTAAAGTACCTAACAAAGCAAGGGTGAAGACTTCAAGACGCTTTCTCTCCCACTTCTCCTTAGTTATATTAAATTCATCCCAAAAGCAATTAAAACCTTCCAAGGGCCCGAATCTAGCGAACAAAAAATCTAAGGAAACCTACGAATCATTCAAACAACCCAAATACGTATCTTTACTTTTTAACCCACAACATTGCAAAAACCTCATGCCAGTATGATTTCGAGCTCACATCATACCTTTATCGATATAGGGCAAATGCAACAGACCAGATATTTCTGCCAAAGTAGGAGTCATTTCACTCTTTCCAAACCTGAACACCAAACTACTCATATCCCAAAAGGTCAACACAACCTCTATTAGATCTGGATGAGGGGTAATATGCAGAAGTTCTGTAAGATCACCTAATATTTTAATCAGTTTTTGCTGGTCAATATAGTTAAACATGCCCCACCACTTGATTAACTTTTTGGGCACCTTGACAACCATCAGGACTCTAGACTTGGTGGACAAATCCATCCTGTAATAACACATAAGGGGTTATTTCCAAAAATTCAATAGGAGCAAAAGATTCCCAACCCTTGGGACTTTGACGCGCACATGCCGAAGGGACAAGCCACTTTATGACTCCAAATTGCCGAACAGTACCACTGAATAAAATCAGCATACTTGGCTAGGACAAGCTAACGACACTAGATTACGAAGATCAAAACCTAAGCTAAGACTAAGAAAAAGGTTAAAAAATAAAGATTACCGGACCCACCACGGGTTGCCTACATATCCCAACCCGAGGGAAGGGAATCAGGTATGCGTAGTTCATCCTGATTGGAAAATTAATGATTAACCAACAGATTGACCGTAACTTAAAAGACAAAACCAAAGACAAACGAATAAAATCTTTTTTGGATTTTAATTAGACACTTCAACTAAAACTGACACCAACAATTATGAAGAAAGATCTTTTTGATAATTTCATTACAGGAAATGTACAAATTTCTACCATCTTTTTTTGCATTTTCTTTTATTAAAACCTACTACTATATAAAAATCTTTTTGGAGTTTTCGAATTATGGATGCTTACCAAAAAAATGAAAGAAAAATGTTTTTAACATTTTTGATTTTTTGGGAAATGACTGCAAAAAGTAAAAAAGACATTTTTTATTTGAATTTTTGAATTGTGAAAAACAAAAGTCATAAAGAACCCTAAGAACTACCAAATCTCTTTTTTTTTTCACTGTCTTTTTTTCTTCCTTTTTTCAATAATTTTCTTCCTACACACTTGCTTGTAACTCATGTTTATGCCCAAATTAGTCTGTCAAATGACCTCGTTACCTTCAAAGATGCAACATTTACTACGTAGAGATGCTTTAGAGGTGAGTTTCCTACAAAGGACCAAGTGGGCCCCGCTAGGTCTTCAATATGATGCACATAAGCATGACCTAAAGACTGACCTACGTTGGGGTTCACTAACAAGGCTGTTCGGGGGAGCGTATGGTCGATAGTGGCTGCTTTGCTTTCCCCCTACTCCATAACACCGATGCCCCCCCTTAAAATAAGGGTGACTCATCCATAGGTCGTGTACAACACGTGTACTACGAACTTGTTGCAGACAGAATGACTTGGGTTATGCACATAATGCCAGATATAAAGCGGTAACACATAAGATAAAAACTGTAAACAAAGAGCACGTAGGCACTCAACAGTGATAATATAATAACACAAAATAACACAAACAAAATGTCTATACACCTATAGTGCCAAACTAAGCCGATACAACTCCAAAATAAGCTCAAATTCTGAAAAGTTCTCCAGTAGAGTCGCCAGAGCTGTCACACCCCTTTTTAACCCCAAATTATTCGTTTTAAGTTTGAAATTTTTAAAAGAGTTTTTATTATTAAAGTGACAAAAAGATGAAAATTTATTTTGAAAAAGATTATTTACAATTAAATTCAGAGTCGCCACTTGACATAAATCGGGTGTGCCAAGTCACCTTTGAAAATCGTTTTTCAAAACAGTTTGACTCTAAAACTAATTCGCGAACAGAGATTCTGGTTAAGGAATTCTATTGACCGGAGGGAAGGTGTTAGACACCCCTCGATCTCGTGGTTCGACCATGGTCACTTGGTGGAGTATATCGGCTAATTTGACATTACAAATGTATAAACTGCACAAAAACACATATAACAATCAATCAAACACACGAATCAAACAAATTCAAAATATAGTGTTCAGTCCAATTATACAGTCCCAAAATAAAACTGCAAAAAAATAAATCCTATTCTAAATTACACTAATCCTGAACTACGCTCCCGTGCTTTACCCGATGGCTAGGGTGTTGATCACAAACATCCTCCACCAACATAATACATCGGGGCATTCCCCGGTGAGTAAATACAATGAGCCTCGGGGTATTCCTCGGCTAAATGAATATATTTTTCAGTGCTAGAAAACCAAATCATTCATCAATCATTTCAAATCATCCAACAATTCACAATTCCTAGATTTGCTTACCCGACGTACCGTTTGTCTACCAAATTTTAACCTATCATGATGCTATTGTGTTTAACGACATCAATACTTATAACGAATTTAAAAATTTTCAACGAATCAAAATAATCAATATTCATTTTTTATCACTTTTCAATTTCGCCTCCCATAATTCCTTTCCACCCATATGATTAATGAATTTTCATACAAAGTCAACAACAAATCACGACAAATGAAATTGTTTAACCACCTTATCAAATGCATCAACCATACGAACCACGCAAATCATAACATGAACATCACATTAAAATAAAAATAGGAAGAAATAGAGTAGAAGAATTGGACCTCAATTTTATTTCAACGAAAGATAATCCTTCCGAATAGAACCGCATTCAAAGCCTCAAACCAAACCTCAACAATGAACAAACCAATCTCGATGTGCCCTTTTCATTTTATTTTCGACAGCCCAAATCAAAATTGAGAAATAATGAGATACCCATACTCAAACCCTCAGTCCCTGTCATTGCTCCATTCCTTTTCTGGCAGATCTCGCTGAAATCGAGACTGGTTGGGTCAGTTCAGTGGTTTCCTAGCGATTTTCGATGGATTTTCATTGAGCGTTCCCCAGAAAAGGGATGGGGTCGGGTTTTTGGTGATTTATCAGTGAGTTTCCGACATGAGCTCGTCAGAACTATTACCCCCGATCTCCTCTTTTTTTAGCTCCCATGTTTTACACTCTCTCTCGCACGATTTTCTCTCCTCTCTCCCACTCAAACTTAGATCTTTATTATTTTTCTCTCACATTTCTCACTCTTTCATGGATCTCCCTTCGTCTCTCACTCCAATCTCTCAGTGTGTGTGTAGAGTAAAAATTGAAAACAGTGGAGGATTGGTGTGTGGAATCTTTTTGAGGATCAGTGAAGAAGGTGGATTTTTGTGTTGCTGTGTTGTTGTTGTTCAAGAATAGGAGAGGATTTTTGTGTGTATATTCTCTATCTAGGGAAATTATTCCCCAATTTGGGTCCCCGTTAGTGTATATGTATATTGTGTGTTTCTTTGCGGTCAAGAAAAAGGGAGGGGTCACGTTTGGTAGGGGTGAGGGTAGGGGTATGAGGTGGTTAGGTGAGAGGTGAGGTGTTATTTTTTAATTGGATGGGTAGAGGTTAGGTGTCCAGTTTTGCTTGGGTGGGTTGTTGGAATATTAGAATGAGACAAAGTTTGTTATGCCTTGTTATTTGGATAAAACAAAATTAAAATAAAAATAAATACATAAATAAGTAAAAGATGAGGTGGTTATTTATTATCTTGGAAAAAATTATAAAAATGGGGTTAAATTATGTGATATTAGAATAAGAAATATTTTTGACAGGATAAAATTATGTGTCTACATTCCTTAAATTAAAAAGTAAATTATTTTTTCGAAGAACTTAAAAGAAAAAATCAAATAAACTCAAAACAAACCTTCTAAGGAGTTTGCTAGCTTTTCAAGATTGACACTAACAAGCTTAACAAGGTCTTCTCCCGCCCAAACCTGCTAGCTTTTCAAGATTGACACTAACAAGCTTAACAAGGTCTTCTCCCGCCCAAACCGGAAGGATAACCATGGAGATGACCATGATGGTGGAGACACCAATAAGAATGGTGGTTATCCGCTGTTTAGCTAATTGAAGTATATCTTCTGTTCGATAACTGGAGACAACGACTAAGCTGAAAGTCAAGACAAATATCACAGTTTCATAGTCATACTTTTTCTTAATATGAGGGTAAAATCTTGTAAATGTGCCTAAAGAACCTGCAAGTATATCACTAAAAAAGGGTTAAAATTATATTCCTTAAATTCGTTTCAGTTTTTCTGACCCTATATCTTTATTTTCAGCTTGTTTACTTAAAATGTCATTTTTCTTATATTTCTTGTTATAATTTTAAATGTGAAGCTTTTTGGTCATGGATTATTTTTTTTTATGAAATTTCACTTGCCACAGTTTTAGAATTTTACTTATTTAATTCGAAGTTTCATACCAATAAAGATTTTTCAAAGATAGATTAGAATTTCTCAGTGTGAAATTAACATTTAAGTGAGTGTCATTAAATAAATTAAATTTTAGTGATTTTGTGTATGAAAAAAATGTTGACTTCATTTAGTTTCACATCTTTGTGCTTTTATATATGTAGCATTTTCATACCTATAGTGAAAATCAAAATCTCAAGAATTATAGGATCTGGCCCTTCTTTTCCACTCAATTCAGCTAAATATTTAGCTCCAAGATCAAATGCACCAGCTAGTGCAGTACCAAATTCTCTGTTCATACTCTTTGATATGGTGGAACCTGAAAAATAAATATCAATAGATATATCTACATGAAATCAGGTACAATATTCATCTTGTCTTCAAATAATCTGGAGCTATCAATTTTTTTAAGATTTGATCCAATTAACATAAATTTTGATTCTATCCCTAATTTCTTGCAAAATAGGATGAACAATGTTTTTTCTTTATTTAACAATAGAAATTGTTTATTAATAATATTTCTATGTTTTTTGTCGGAGTATCAAAATAGAAGATCGGTGCAGAGAAAAAAAAAGAAAAGAATCACTTGCAGTGAATTCAAAAGAAACCGATACAGTAAGGACAATACACATTGCTTGTTTATCAAAACTCTAATACATTAGTCTTGTGTAGTAAAACATTGAGACCAAAGTGAGAGCTAATTCTATTTTTAATGCATGCCAAAATTTTTGTGGAACATCTTTGCCGATTTGCTTTGTGTTCTTGATAATTTTTTCAACTTTCTTTTTGAATTTTCTTGAAAAATCTTTGAGTTTGTCGCACCAATTGTTGGAAGCATCAATATTTTCTTAATTTGTTGAATCAATCTCCATAGAAATGAAAGAGATTGAAACAACTGAAGGGGTTTTGAGAGAGAATGAAGAGCGAGAGAAAGACGATAGGATGATTGTATAGTAAAAGAATTTCAAGCAACTCTATTTATAGTTAAAAGAAATGTGGAGATTGAATATTTTAATAATATTTTTTTTGCATATCAATGTTTATCATAAGCTTAATCTTTCATGAAAATTACTTGTCCTATCTGCCTCAAATACTACGTTTTTAGATGAGATAACTATATATTCAATTATTGAGTGTGGTATCAGTGCTGATTTTTTTTTTTGCTCTTTTTCTTTTCTCTTTTTTTTTTTTTTAAAAAAAAGGAGATAAGAGAAGAAAAAATGAAGAAGAAAAATCATAAGTTCTGGATACCAATACTTTCAAGGTTAAATTTCAAGAATTAAAAATTAACAAGGTAAAAAAAAATTTAGGTGGTGGAGACAGTGAGAAAAAGAAGTTAAAAAGTCAAAACTTTGCCAAAAAAATGACCTCAATTAAGACAAAATTAAGATGAGAAATCAACTGTGTTTATTTACTTCAACTTATCAACTACAGCAAAATCAAACTCTCCAAATAATATTTTTGGTACTTTTCCTTTTTATGTTTTGTGTATTGTTAATTTAATCTTTTGAAAATAGTCTTCCTACCTTACCTTTGAGACAGTGATACGAGCTACATATAATTTATCCTCCTCGTATTCCTACTTTGTGAGAATATACTGAATATGTTATTGTTGTTGTTGTTGTTGTTTTTATTGTAGTTCGTTTTATCGCAACAATTTTTTTTTATTTCTTAAATTTTGTGTCTAATAAAACTATGGTACATAAAATAAAATTTAAAGAATAATAATTTATGCATAATATAATACACAATAGAATTTCTACGTAAATTGAAAAAGTATACTAAATAAGATATTTGTAATAAAGAAAGTTAATATGCGCATAAGAGAAAAAGATAGGTAAGTGGGTAATACTGCCATTTTCAGTTTAAAATTAAATACTTACCTACCCACCTATTATCCAAAATCCATTCACTGCTATAAAGAGGCTTTTGTAGGACCCACATTAAGGTCTTGTCCAATCAAAATGAACATTTTTCTACTTTTACCGTCGGTATTTACGGCTGTCAATTCTTTTGAAAATTAATCTCTTTCTACTTTTACAATCGGTATTTACGACTGTCAAATCTTTTGATTATTTTAAGTGAGTTGGAAAAAATCATGCTATCAACAATTCGGTTGTTTTAATTTATGTTACACAGTTTGATTAGAAATGAAATTTAGAATTTAGAAATTATTCTAAATAATTTCTTCGGATCGGTGATTCATGGTAAATGCTTTGTTTATCTTTGTGCATCCTCCGTCCATATTTACTTATTCATACTACTAAAGAGAGATGTTCAGTAATTTTTCTACAGCTTGAAAAATCAATGGACATTTGCCTATACGGTTAATTATATCCAATGCATTTCTTAAAATATTAAATTTATTATATTTAAAGAGTAATATAATAAATATAGTCATGTTATTTATTATTTTTTAAAGTCTGTGCCAAGTCAATAATGAATAAGTTTTAGAACAAAGAAATTAATAAGGTAGGATAAGATTGCATACACACTGCCCTACCTAGATTTCATTTGTGAAAATTATAATTAATATCTTATTATTATTGTTATTATCTATAGTTAAATCATTTTAAATTGTAGAATTTATAATTATGATATTTTCCCTACTCTAAGAAATAAATGATCAAACGATTTTAAAAGGTTGACTAATGGTGTAATATTTTGATCAGATCTTTTTATAATAGACATCCTTTCTAATAACATTTACTACAATAGTCATGTTTATTGTTGAATAGATAATTTATGTCATGTTATATTATATGTTCTCTATAGTAATATTATCTCTATAACAACTAAAATAAATTGAAAAAACACCAATATTAGAGAAATGTTTGTGTACAACTTGAAATCTATGCAAACTCACTTAATTTACAGAACTTCAACAACTATATCATAGGGTCTATTGATTTCAAAGAAGGATCATATATTTCTTTTTATTGACTCTAGGAGTGAAATAAAACAAGTTAGAACAAATTTTACTCCTTATTCTTATCTATATCTTTTCTTCCTTCCTTTTCACATTTTATTTGAATTTTATATAAATGTCTAGTTTTGATTAACCCCAATCACAATTGAGTCTAAAAAGTGAGTGTTATCATTAGTCTTTGCATCAACTAAGTTCATAAATTGTCTTTTTTTTTCTCCATTGTCTTGTGGATTTGAGAAATTGGATGCTATCATAAAACTTTTCATCTATTGAATGTGCTAATTCAACTTTAGTTTTTGACGTTTCTGGCTCTTCCATTATTTCTGTTGTGGCGTCTCCTCGTGTCCAAATAACAAAAGGTTCCTCTTTTCTTGCATTTATTGGATTATTACTCACTCGATTAGACTCTTCTACTACCACTTCTGTTGATTCTACATTGCCATCTATCTCTATTGTAATAAAATCACCTTCCTCTACATTATCATCAACAACAGGATTCACAGTCCTATAGTGCATTATTTGCGGTCGGTTCTCCCCTGTAGCCGCTTCGGTCGAACTAGAATCTCTCCTCCTCCCGTCTTTTTTCTTGAAATATGCTCTTCTCGAAAGCTCCTTGATGGCTTTAGAAATTTCGTTAACGCATTCATTGATGGCGATAAGTAAGGACATGACAGATGTGATAGGGATGAAATCCATGACGCATGATTCGTTGTGTTGAAAGAAGGTTTCTGAGGTTCCTAGTGTGTGTTTAAGGTCATCAATGACATTCTTTGCATTAGATATATGGCTTATTGAAGAAAAAGGTTGTGTCATGGTTTTAATGGACAAGGCAAGTTCCTTTAAGGGTTTGCTAGCTTTCATGATCATTCTTTTGCATGCTTCTTCTGTTCTTCTCTCAAATTCAGTTGGTTCCTACAAAATCAACCAAGTGTAAGAATAAGAACTATCATAATAATATGTAGAATTTAAGTTATACATAAATGATTTTTTTTTACTGTCAGATCACTTTTATTAGATATGAAACAACATTAAAGTTTAAATTTGAATAACTTAATTAAATTGCATAGATTTTAAATGGTATGAAACATTTTGCGACTTCCTAAATTGATAAATAATAATACCATATAAATTGAGAATAAATATTATAGTCTTTTTTGTTTATTAGGAAAGTTGGTGTTATATATATACCTCAGATTTAGAGTTTAAGTTGCCATTAAGAACTTGAAGATGGCAAGCACATTTTCTAACTAGGTCACCAATCTTCAAGTATTCTTTCCATGGGTGTTCAAGCTTGAAAGGTCCATGTGGAGGCTCCCACCCTGCAAAGTTTGCCTGAAACATATATGTCATATAACATCAGTATATTCTAACAGGTTCTAATAAGTTATTTATCACTTATTTATATTAAAAAAAAATTACTTATAATTAACTTTTACAAAAGTTGTTTATGTAATATTTTTTATAGTCTAGCGCACCAAACTTAAATTGATTATGAAGTGCCTCTCAGGATTGTTAAAGTGTCAAAAGGTAAGAAATTATCTTGTGTATTCCCCCTAACAAGATAAATAGTAAAAAAATGAATAACCTCTTTTGACTTTTTTGAAGAAATTGAAAAACAAGAAAAAAGTTAACTACTAATGAGAATTGTACTTTTGTAATTTGATTTTCTCACCAATGATTCTTCATTGGCCTTAGAACCAAGAACACCAGAGATTCAAGAAATTCTACTACATTGTTCTTGTTGCCTCGAACACTCTTAATCTCAGAATCATTAAGATACTCACTTCCAAAACCTGCAAAACATACAAATCTTAAGACAAATTGTCATTAAATTAGGTAAATACGGAAATTACATCTCTCAAAAAATAGTACATGTACATATTTGCGTCATTTAACAAATGGTCTATGTAGATATATTTAACGTTTAACAAATAATGTATATTTATCCTTTTCGTTACAAGATTGAATTTTCAAAGATTCTAAAATTATATTTTTAATTCAAAAAATGTCTCATGATTTTACGAAACCACCCATTTCCTATGTACCTTTAGACTCTATCTAGAATCAAACTATCTAAGAAAATAATTTCTCTTTTATTCAAACCAGATTCAAATACATTTTATGACTGAGTAAAAGAGGAACTGAATTTTTTTATTTGAGTCGGATTTGAGGGTTAAGAATTTGATGATATATTTCTTTAAAGCAATATGACATTCTTAAAATTTAAAAATGAGTTTTAAAATTCTTTTAATCTAGTAAATATAGGCCTGTTAATCAAAATAATAAGTATATCACATTTGCTAGACAAGAGATTATGCATGAACTATTTTTCAGTAAGAGGTATAAATCGATATTGCAAAGTTAGTGGTATTTGCACCTTTTTTCCTTGTCACACCCCTTTTTTAACCCCAAATTATTCGTTTTAAGTTTGAAAGTTTTAAAAGAGTTTTTATTATTAAAGTGACAAAAAGATGAAAATTTATTTCGAAAAGGATTATTTACAATTAAATTTAGAGTCGCCATCCCTTTTCAAAACAGTTTGACTCTAAAACTGATCCGCGAACAGAGATTCTGGTTAAAGAATTCTATTGACCGAAGGAAAGGTGTTAGGCACCCCTCGATCCCGTGGTTCGACCACGATCGCTTGGTGGAGTATATCGGCTAACTTAACATTACAAATGTATAAACCACACAAAAACACATATAACAATCAATCAAACACACGAATCAAAACAAATTCAAAATATAGTGTTCAGTTCAATTATACAGTCCCAAAATAAAAATGCAAAAAAATAAATCCTATTCTAAACTACACTAATCCTGAACTACGCTCCCGTGCTTTACCCGATGTCTAGGGTCTTGATCACGAACATCCTCCACCAACTTAAAACGTCGGAGAATTTCCCGGTGAATAAATACAATGAGCCTCGGGGTATTCCCCGGCTTAATGAATACATTTTTTCAGTTCCAGAAAACCAAATCATTCAACAATCGTTTCAAATCATCCAACAATTCACAATTCCTAGATTTGCTTACCCGATGTACCGTTTGCCTACGAAATTTCAACCTACCATGATACTATTGCGTTTAATGACATCAATAATTATTCCAAATTTCAACGAATCAAAATAATCAATATTCATTTTTTATCACTTTTCAATTCCGCCTCCCAAAATTCCTTTCCCCACATGATTAATCAAATTTCATACAAAGTCAACAACAAATCACGACAAATGAAATTGTTTAACCACCTTATCAAACACATCAATCACACGAATCATGCAAATCATAACATGAACATCACATTAAAATAAAAATAGGAAGATATAGAGTAGAAGAATTGGACCTCAATTTTATTTCAATAGGAGATAATCCTTCCGAATAGAACCGCATTCAAAGCCTCAAACCAAACCTCAACAACGAACAAACCAATCTCGATGTGCCCTTTTCGTTCTATTTTCGACAGCCCAAATCAAAATTGAGAAATAATGAGATACCCATACTCGAACCCACAGTCCCCGTCGTTTCTCCATTCCTTTTCTAGCAGATCTCAATGAAATCGGGACTGGTTGGGTCAGTTCGGTGGTTTCCTAGCAGTTTCTGGTGGATTTTCGTTAGGCGTTCGCTAGAAAAGGGACGGGGTCGGGTTTTTGGTGATTTACTGGCTAGTTTTCGGTGTGAGCTCGCCAGAACTATTACCCCAGATCTTCTCGTTTTCCAGCTCCCATGTTTTACACCCTTTCTCGCAGTTTTATCTCCTCTCTCTGACTCAAACTCAGATCATTATTGTTTTTATCTCACATTTATCACTCTCTCACGGATCTCCCTTCGTCTCTCACTCCAATCTCTCAGTGTGTGTGTAGAGTAAAAATTAAAAACAATGGAGGATTGGTGTGTGGAATCTTTTTGAGGGTCAGTGAAGAAGGTGGATTTTTGTGTTGCTGTGTTGTTGTTGTTCAAGAATGGGAGAGGATTTCTATGTGTATATTCTCTATCTAGGGAAATTATTCCCCAATTTGGGTCCCCTTCAGTGTATATGTATATTGTGTATTTTTTTGTGGCCAAGAAAAAGGGAGGGGTCACGTCGGGTAGGGGTGATATTAGGGGTATAGGGTGGTTAGGTGAGAGGTGAGGTGTTTTTTTTAGTTGAAGAGGTAGAGGTTAGGTGTCCATTTTTTCTTGGGTGGGTTTTTGGAAAATTAGAATGAGACAAAGTTTGTTATGACTTGTTATTTGGATAAAACAAAACAAAAACAAAAATAAATACATAAATAAGTAAAAGATGAGGTGGTTATTTATTTTCTTGGGAAAAATTATGAAAATGAGGTTTAATTATGTGATATCGGAATAAGAAATATTTTTAACGGGACAAAATTATGTGTCTACATCATGCCCCCTTTAAATGTAAACACCAAGTGTTTTCATACAAAGAAGTAGACAACGAGATAGAATTTTATCCCAATCATTATTCAAAGAAAGCAATAGAAGAAAGAAGGGCAACCGAGTCTTGACTTAGGACACCCTACCTACCCAATTTATGAGGGAGTCAGGTGACGTATCTCAATGGATTGAAAGGAGATGGACTATACCGAGTTAGAGAGTCGAGTGAGGTTCCAGTCCGCGGCTCTGTCATTACATCAAAATGAAAATTACAATTTAACATATAAATGAAATTAAAAAATCCTATATATGCAACTTTCCTTGACTCTTATATCGAGTTTTATTACCCTACTCTTCAGGCGGGCTCCTGACTTTCAATTTCTTTCGACTTGTTGCTTGGCTTTAAGTTGCTTCGCTTTCTTGCTCGACTTTCATTTATTCGCCCTGCTCTTTAGGCAGGCTTCTGACTTGCCATTTTTGTCTTTCAATTTCATCACCCTGTTCTTCAGGCGGGTTCCTAGCTTGTAATTTCTTTAATTTCCCATTACGTCACCCTGTTCTTTAGGCGGGCTCTTGACTTACAATTTTCTCACCCTGTTCTTCAGGCGGGCTCCAGAAACTAGAATGACAATTATCCCAAACAAAGATTATAATAAAGTAGGATTTCATCATTTTTTCAAAGTAACGTCCCATTTTCTTGGAGGATGCTAAATAGGAAGTAATTTCCCATTTTTCGGGAGGGTCCTGAACAGAAAGTAAATTCCCATTGTTTAGGAGAATCCTGAACAGAATGTAAAATCTCATTTTTTAGGAGGGTCCTGAATAGAAAGTAAATTCTTATTTTTCGGGAAGGTCCTGAACAGAAAGTAAAATCCCATTTTTCAGAAAGGTCCTGAACAGAAAGTAATATCGCATTTTTCAGGAAGGTCTTGTACAAAAAGTAAAATCCCATTATTCAGGAGGGTCCTGAACATAAAGTAAAGTCCCATTTTTCAGGAGGGTCCTG